>NC_092128.1:80431864-80734895 GCF_043159975.1 Macaca nemestrina | reverse complement strand
ACTGCTAAATAGGCCATATGAATCTAGCCCCTCATTCTTTTCAGTTCCTGTGATGCTTTTAAATTTTTGGTCATTATCTTTTATAATTTCATGTAATTTTTTCACTCTTCTTTTTAGAATTTTTATTTACTAGGTATTAAGTTTTCAGATTGATCATTTAATTTTATTCATGTTTTCTATGTTTCTACTCTTTGTCATTTGTTTGTTTGTGTCCCCAGGGTAACTTCAACAAATTTAGTTTCTGATATTCACATTGAACTTTTAATTTCTTTTTATTTTTTGGTGTCTGGATATTTATTTTTAACACTATCTTGTCTTGTTTCATGAATACATTTACTTTTCTTATTTCATTGAAAAATTTTTAAATTTCTTTAATTGTTTTTTGCATTGTTAGTTTCCTTCAAGTTTCTGTAATTTATTTCTGCTCTGGGTTCTATATTTCATAGTAAATGTTTTCTTAAAATACTTGAAGATTTTGGTTGTCTGTTCTAATTTAAATGAAAAAGAGTATTATGGTAAGTAGAAAAACCATATGTATGTAGGTGGCTGTTGACTGGTGAGTTTCCTAATAGGAATCAAAACATTTTGGGAGGGACGTCTTCAAGTGTTAAGGGAGTTTCTCTAACTCTTTTCTATTTGGCCAGTCCATTTGGGGCAGAACTCGAAGTGTATGCCCAGAGTGCAAGAAGCAGCACAAACCTATTTGCCAGTTTTCTAGAAAGTGAGTAGAAAAGGAGAGATAAAGTGTCTTACCATTCAGCATTCAGCTTGTCATTTAACTCCCATGCTTCACTACGGAATTTTTACCCCTATTTTGGATGTGTCTTATGCTTTTGTAGTTTCTCTTGTTATATCATTATATTCCCTGCCAGAAGGGAAGTTATAGTGCAGTCAAGGAGGAAGAGGATCTATGGGTTTACATCTTACACAGACTTTCAAACTAAACTCATTTTCATTCTTTTCCCTCACATAATTACCTTTGAAGATAGAAAGTGACTCTGATTTCTGAGCTTTCCCTAAGTTCTGCCTTGTGGATGGGTTTTTATTTGTTTCTTTCTTTCCCCCTCATGAGACACATTTGTTTATAGAACTGGATAGTATATCTTGCACATTAAAGAAGATTTCTTACTTTTCAGTGGATTATCAAACGGGTGTATAATAAACATAGGATAAGAATATTCTAAGCTTTCTCAAATTATTTTTTCTTCTGTAACATATTTGATACTCCTAATTGTTGTACTTTATTTCCATTCAACAGACAGTAAAAAAAAAATGAGGCTCAGAAACTCAAGTCACGCTACTTAGAAGGAGGATTAAACAGTTTTTATTTTTATTTTTGACATAGAACAACATACTGATAAAACAGGATTTAATTTGACAAATTTCAAAAAATTTAAGGGAATTATTTAACAAACATAAAGTGCAGTTTATTAAGTTTTCCTAGACTTCCTTAAATCATTTTAGCCTTTGAAAAATACCTTAGTACTGTGTCTCTACTATTGCCTATAGCTAGGTACTTAACAACATTACATACAAGTAGTACCCTTTTAAATGTTGTTTAAATTAAAAGAACATTGTCACTATTGTCCTCCTTCTTCTTCAATGTTTGTTAATGCCTAACAAACAAAAATATACATATTTTGATAAAACAAGGCTGAAAATTATATCAAAATTCAATTTATTATTCAGTAACGATTAAAATACTACTAATAACAAGCTTTCTGATATTTAGTCTTAGAAAAATTTTAGAAAGTTTTTACTTCTTTGCATAATTTATTTAACACTTTATTGTGGCCTAATTTAACCCTGTTCAATAATTATTCTTACTTTAGGTATCATTTGATTTCACTGAATCTAGTTACCTTAATTGGAACTTGACCTGGAATAAATTGCCAAAACAATAAAAACTTATATCTATGAAGATTTGTAAATTTACTGTGAAATTTTAGGTTTGCTTTCAGTGTCCATTTTTCACCTTTGTCATGTGAGAAATCCGAATTTGCTTTTTTGTCCAATTTTTTCAAGGATTTGTGTTCTTCAGCATATATTTATTAAATAACCATTATGTGCTAGAAAATATTCAAGGTTTGGTATAATTTTGAAGGTTTTAATTCTACATTAAGTAAATTAATGCATAGTGTATTCTCCAACTCATATACTTCACTTCTAATATTTAGGTACAATATTAGCAAATTTATATAAAGAAATCCTAACATTCTTGAATGACATAAGTTCAAGTGACTATGTGTGTGTGTGTATATATATATATATACGTGTGTGTGTATATATATATATCCATTTTCTACATGTGTTAATTATCTATCATCTATCCTCATTGAGAATATTAGAATATTTTCAAGCCCAATTATATAAAAAACATATTGTATTCTAGAATGAAAAAAGAAGCAAATACATCAAAAAAGGCTCAGATATTTTGTCTATGATTGAAGAACTATAATGTCATTAAACATGACAGTATTTGGCAGTCTAGAGTATATTTTATTTATCTTTCAAGTCTAATCATTAATTTTGATATGCCTCAGAGTTTACTATACCTAATTAATTTCCATGGGCACATAATCAATTCCCTCTAGTATTTGGATGTAAAAATTTTTCTGTTTAGAAATTAGCTATCACTTTCTGATCCTTCATGCTTTCTATTTACATCATGTTTATTCTCTTAGCAGTTTTCTTTCTTTTCCTTAGCATCACTAATTCACTTTAAATAATATTTAGCCTACTATGGGTATGTAATTTAGTCTTCATTTTTGGCAGAATTTTTAATTTTTTCCCCTAAATTTGTGCTTTTTTATATCTATGTTTTTCTTTGGCCCACTTAAGTTCTGAATTATGAAATTCTATTTTGAAATTCTTTTATATATTCAGGCACTTATCATATTTCACTCACATTGGTTTTTGGTTGTATTTTAATCCTTTGTTGCACATTTTATTTTAAATTATTTGAAATCTTTTCCTTTTTTATGGTTGCAGAAATTGTCCTGTCATAGTTTGCTTACTTTTAAGTGACTTAAATATTTCTGTATCATTGCCAAGGGTGAAGTATTTGGGAGGCTTGTTAAATTTCCAAGTTCAAAAATGCTGTCATTGAGTGGTACAGTAAAATGCAATTATTTGAAAAGATTGTTTTGAGTGGAAGCATACATTTTGTATCTTTTGATTTTTGTCTGTTAGACCTCTGATTTTTATTACTCTTCCTGCTTTCTTTATTATCTATTTTTTAAATTATAATACAACTGAGGTTATGCCTTTTGATGAGAAAAAACAAACGAGTAAATTTTCAGGTTAATCACATTATATCAAGAGTACTTGCTACAATGTGATTTGTCATGTTAATGTTGACCGATTTTTCTCCACTAAAATGTTATTTCCCCCATCTTTTCTGTACTGTACTTTAAAAGGAAGTCACTATGAACAGCTCATACTTAAGCAATGGGGAGTTATACATCACTTTCTTAAAGACAGAGTATCTAAATAATTATTTGGAATTCTACATGGGAGATTTGTCTCTTCTCTCCCATATATTAATTTAGTCATTTTTATAGCAGTTTTTACTCATGAATATTTTATATTTGTGTTACTCTCCAATGTTACTTTAATTATATTTATTGAGAAAATCTACAAGACTAATTCATCACAACATCAAGATCTATAATATTTTTTCACATTTTAATAAACCAAAAAGCCTCAGCTTCTATGAGAATGCAATATAATTAAGGTTTTTAAGAGTACAAAAATAGAAACATTTAAGAATATTAGATGAAAAGGGAAATAAACTAGGAAATTTGAAAGAAAAGAAATTCACATGCACAGTTTGATACACCAAGTATATCGTAATTAAATAATTTAAAATAATTATAAAGAAAACCATTAAAAGTGTCCAGAAGAGCAAAGATACATTACATATAAAGGAAAAAAAGGTAGTGATAACAATGGATTTATTTTCAGACACAGTGTAAGTTGTTACCTTGCATAATTGCCTGACTAGGAAGTTAGGCGGTGTGTACTGTTTGCTGTAGCTGGGGTATCAGAAACTGAAATCTCCTAATTTCCTTGTTTTGTCTTCCTTGTTGTCTTTAGGTTTTCCTAGAGACTTTAAATAGAGCCTGATGCCTTCAGTCCTTTTTGATTTACCTCCTTGTTATTTTACAGAAACTCTATTGATATGGTGGTAAGTTGTGGAGGGAAGGGAGATGGTGTATTGTTCCGTGATTAGGTCTCAGTTTGACAGTGAGCCTGAGTTGGTATTTTCCTTTCCCTAGATTGTTAGGGTTTGGTAAAACCACAGTCAATTATACCTTGTTAAAATAGTTTCCACTGAGGACAGGCCATCTTTAAGAAACACAGAGAGCTTTGGGCATATTTCCAGATGATTACTCTTCTCTTCCCTCTGCCACAGCATGAGGTGATTTTTCACAGATCTTCTCACAGTGAGAACCTGGTAGGGCTCTTAGATATAAAACTTATGAAAATTGAATAAGGTAGAGATGCTAAGACTGGTCTCTCACAGTTTTTAACTGTCAAACTAGCCCATATTGAACATCCAAAATTTGTCAATTTCAGTTTGAAGTACTCCTACTAATACAGGTTTCAGTTGGAAGTTTTTGCTCCAGGGCTTCTATTCTCAGTGAACTGTAATCTTTGTATCTGTCTGTTTGTTTTTCAAGTTTTCAGGGCAGCAGTTTGCCCTATGACCTCGTTTCTCCCATGGATCTAAGAAGACTGATTGACTTTCAGTTTGCTCAGCTTTTTTCTTGTTTTGAGGACAATAGTGAAGGCTTCCAAGCTCTATGTCAGCTTGAAAACTGGAACTCAACATTTTAATAATATATTTAAACTCATATAGCAATTTCTGAAACTAAAAAAGAACAATTAAACTCAAATTAAGTATGGGAAAGTGATAAAAATCAGATTGTAAATAATAAAAAATGAAAAACTCAAAAAAAGAGTATCAGTAAAATGTAAAGCAGTTATTTGAGAACACCAATAAGACTGATAAAATTCTACTTAGGCTGACCTGAGAAAAGAGAGAGAGAAGTGAGAAAATTATCAATATCAGGAATAAAGAGCTGAAATCACTATAGATCTTACAGATATTAAAGGAATAATGAAAAAACATGAGTAACTTTATGCCTATAAATTTACAACTTATGAAATGGACAAAAAGGCAGACTACCATAGCTCACTCAAAAAGTAATAGATAAACTGAATAGCCATATATGTATTGAAGATGTTCAGTTTGTAGTCAAAATCATTCCTACAAAGTAGGTGAATTCTATTTTCAACCAATTCTCTAAAGCCAGCTTTACTATCATATTAAAACCAGATAGAGATATTATAAGGAAAGGGAATTACAGTTCAATATTTCTTATGGATGCAGATAATCATTAAGAGTGTTTTAGGAAATTAAACCTAATGGTATACACAACGATACTACAGCAAGGCCAAGTTAGTTTTTCTTAGAAATACAAGGTTGGTTTAACAATTGAAAATCAATAAATATAATTTACAGTATTAACAGACTAAACAAGAAAACCCACATGGCCATTACAAGAGATACAGATAAAAACATGTTTGAAAAATCCCAATTTATTTTGACATAACTCAGTAAACTTGTAATACAGGAGGAATTCCTCTGTTATGCCCAGACCGTTTATTCCCCGAAGAAGACCACCAGAGTCCAGAGTCAAAGCTAAGCAGCAAGGATCTTTATTACAGGTTCGAACCTGGAACTCTCCCTCGCTCGTGAAACGAGACGGGCAGGAGAGCTCCCCCACTCAGCTCCGAACAATGTTATATAGTCTAAGAAAAGTGGGCATAGAGTTATTATACAAATCAGATATATGATTGGCTAGTGTTTGAACAAGGCGATTTGGCTAACTATGATTGGTTCCTGCCATTTCTGATATTTTGGTTCAAACTTTGAGGCGGGAGAGCAGGTTTATGGCAGCAAGAGTTTATCTTACTTAAACACGTCTTGTGACCTTGCCTCAGAACTTACAAAATCTCTGGTATGTGCAAAACAAAATCTCTGGTACGTGCAGAAAACCAGGTACTCACAGAACTTACGAAATCTCTGGTATGTGCAAAGATTAGAGAGCAGAACAAGGGTGTAGCGGGTGGGGGGCGGGTACACATCTATCTTTGTGTCCTTTCACCTCAATCTGATAAAGTACATCTGTGTAAATCCTAAAGCTAATCTCATACTTAATGGTTAAAGACTGCATGTCCTTTCTTACCACTTTTATTCAACAGTGTAATTGAAGTTCTAACCTGCTCAATAAGGTGACAAACAGAAATAAAAGGCTTTCAGACTGAAAAGAAAGAAGTAAAAGTGTATTTACAGATGATATAATAGTCTGTACAAAATTTGTGGAACCCAACATTTTAATAATATATTTAAAGTCATAAAGCAATTACTGAAGCTAAAAAAGAACAATTAAACTCAAATTAAGTATTGGAAAGTGATAAAAATCAGATTGTAAATAATAAAAAATGAAAAACTCAAAAAAAGAATATCAGTAAAATGTAACAGTTTCTGGAAATAATGAGTGAGTTTACCAAGTTTACAGTATTCATGATGACTACATAAAATTCAGTTGTACTTTTATATATTAGTAACAATTAAAAATTGAAATTAAAAAGTAATATATAAAATATCAAATATGTGAATTTTATGTATAAATCTGACAAAAGATATGTAAGATATGTATACAAAGAATTATACAATTTTTCTGAAAGAAATTGAGACACACACATATACATATATATACACACACACATATACACACATTGTTCACAGATCAAAATATGCAATATTAATATTATATCAATTTTCTCCAATTTGATTTTTAGACTCACCACAATCCCAATCAAAATTTCAGCATGGATTTTTATATATACCAATAAAATGACTTTAAAATTTAAATTGAAAAGCAATGGTAGTAAAATATAGCAGATTTTAAAAAGAACAGGCCGGGCGCGGTGGCTCACGCCTGTCATCGCAGCACTTTGGGAGGCTGAGGCAGGTGGATCACCTGAAGTCAAGAGTTTGAGACCAGTCTGACTAACATGGAGAAACCTCATCTCTACTAAAAATACAAAATTAGCCGGGTATGGTGGTGTATGTCTGTAATCCCAGCTACTCAGGAAGCTGAGGCAGGAGAATCACTTGAACCTGGGAGGAGAAGGTTGCGGTGAGCTGAGAGCATGCCATTGCACTCCAGCCTGGGCAAAAAGAGCAAAACTGCGTCTCAGAAAGAGAGAGACAGAGAGAGAGAGAGAGAGAGGAAGAAAGAAAGAAAAGAAAGTGGAGGATTTATAATACTTGATTTCAGAGTGTATTATGAAATGAAATGACCATAATCATATTTTGGCATTATGTTTTGGTTTAAAGGCAAACAAATAGATCAATGGTACACACCAGAGAGTTAAAAAATAGAGGCATACATGTATGATCAATTGATTTTCAACAAAAATGAGAAAGTAATTTAGGAGACAAATAAGAGTCATTTTAATAAATGATGTTAGCAAAAAAAAAAATTCAATTCTTACACTCTATATGAGTATGCATGTATTAATTCAAATTTAACTGTATTTTAAATATAAAGTTAAAATTATAAAACTCGTAGAAAACAAATAAGAGAATATTTTCATGATATAGGGTAAGAAAATATATATAAAAAGATAAATATGAAAAGGCATTAAAATTCATTAAGGAGCAGATGAAAGCAATTAAAACCAGAATGAGGTGACACTACCACTCCCTTCCCCATGGTAAAAAGTAAAAATACAGACAAGGGTAAATATTGGGAACAAATGCAAGAAAACTTGTATACTTGGGAAAACTGTCACTACTAAAGATGTACACATGCACACTTTTGTGCTAACAGTTCCAACAGACCTGGGTACATTTGTGTACCAAACAAGATGCTCTAAAATATTAATTGCCATATCATTTGTAGTAGTTGGACACTGGTCACCAATGAAAAGACAGTAAAAAAAAAAAAAAAAAGTTACCTAATGCTCAACAACAGTGGAATAAAGTATGATATATTCACACTATGAAATCACCTACACTCTTTTTTCCCTATATATGTTTCACACATGTGTTTGGAAACACAATGAATGGAAAAAAGAGCATGGGAGGCAGATCTAGAGTTGTGGCAAGGAAAACAGACTGAATCTGGGTTTCAGGTTTACCATTATATGACAGAGACGTGTCTATACATTTTTACCAGGTAAATAAAGATTATAACATTTCTGTCACACATGGAAATGTTGGGAATGATAAAGGAAAAAAGTATAAAAATACAAGGTATTAATGAAAAATTTTTAAAAATTCTAAATTGACTTTATTAATAGGCATTTTGAGACCTTGAGCTAATCACGTAATATAATAGTCCATGGGATTACCCATGGAGAAGGTGTTTCTAGCATACTCTTAAAGTAATTGATTCTCAAACTTCAAAGTCAACATTATTTCTCTGCTCAACAGGGCCAGTCTTGAGGAAATAGGTACAGATTTCTCACATGTTCTCCCATATAATCTCCTTCTACCACTCACAATTACCTCTTTTTCATCTTTTTCTAATTTCCAGAAATTAGAAATCCAAGTGATAATAACTAATATCTTTTGATAATAGCTAATGCTAAAAACTAACACACTGAGAATTTGTTATGTGTTGGGAGAAATTATCCTGTCTTAGTTTATTTAATTTTCACGACAACCTTATCAGGCAAATACAGCTGTTTTCCCACTTCTTTGCTGAGAAAACTGAGACCCAGGCAGATGAAGTAACATGTCCAAAATTACTCAGCTAGTAAGGGTGTTGATATTTGTTCTTGTATTAGAAGATAATAAGGAAAAATTACAGAAATTTCCAAATTAACTTTATTGTATTATTAGATATTTCCTGAATCGAGGTTTAGGAAGTAAATATCTTCTGTGCATCTCCAAAATAGTGGAAAGAAATGCAATGACTGAAATTTTGGTCAAAGAGAAAAAAGTAAATATGTTAAGGAGGCAACTCTACTTTTAATGAAGAAAAACATATTTTACCAAGTAGACAGATGGGTTATGATATAGAATATTCAGTTTGGAAAGATGAGATGAGACAACCACTATATAAGTAGATGTGCAGAGCAAATATGAAAGCAAATTCATCATACTATATTTCATAGACCTAAACGTTGGTGCTAAATTACTCTCAGTAGTTTTCAACTTATGCTTCATGGAACCTCAGGTCTACTCAGCAGTGTATTAAAGGCTTAAGGGACTATCAAGAACTCAAGTGATGGCTCAAGGCTTAGGACTCCTTTAGCCAGAGTACAGCAATATGGCTTTATAAATTGTTTGGAAAAAATGGTTTTATGGGCGTGTGGGGGGAAGTATTGGGAACTTCCACTAACATAGATAATGAAACGATAATTGCTCTGCTTCATCATTATATTACTTTGGTATGGCTCAACATTTAAAACTTAATATGTAATTATTTTAACTGAAATCAAAATGTAAATCATTATTTCAATTTATCTGTGTAGATTCAACTTCCTTGCTTTTTAAACAGATATCTGGGTTTTATGTGATATAGAAGAAACATGTTCTATACATAACCTTTGGTAGAGGAAAGGGAACAGCTAGCCTTGCATTTGCATTCTCATGCATCTTTTACTAGGATAACTGCAATAATATTGAGTAAGTAATACAAGTGCCACATTTTATTAGCACAACGAAGCCCATCGCAAAGCATGGCAGAAATCGTTTGTACACACATAGAGTACGATAGACATATTCTAAGATTAACTCCCTAAATAAGGCTCTCCCACACACTTAACATCACTTTATCAACTTTTGTAATGAATTATTTTAACAACCTGTCTCCAAATCTCTCTTGAAGTTATTATTATTGCTTAATTTTAAAACACTGTGTCTTTTCTTTCAATATTGGCATGGAAATAAAGAAGAACAGAAATTAAAATATTTTTGTTAGTCATTCAGTAAAGTTTTTAAAATATTTATGCCAAGCAACAAGCTAGACATAGTACCTGGTTTCATATAAATGCATTTCCAATAATAGAGAAAATCACGTAAACAAATAATTAAAGCTTTATTTGATGCCATGGTTATGTGAGATGTTGTGGCAACACAGAAGGAGGAGTAAGTCTTTGGACCAACACTTATTTTTGGACTTGACTGTTTATTTAAACACATATCATGACGATAAGTGACATTTTCTTAAATGTAATACATTTCTAAAACTTTTTATGCCTATAATATCAATGTAGACACAATATATATAGCAATATCATATATGTACAGTTTATAGAATTTACACAAAGGGAGTATAACTATTCACTTAGAACCCAAATAAAGTTTGCCACCACTCTAGAAGCTTTCTTTTTTTCCTTCCAGTTTCTATCATCCCCTACGTACTTTGCTCCCTCCAAGAAAATTCACTAGGTTGATTTAGAACAGTTTTGCTTGTGTTCACGCATTATAAAGATAGGATCATATAGTAAGTTCACCTCTGTGTCTGGCTTTCATTGTTTAATACTGTGAGTTTTTTTATTGTTACATAAATTTGAGGGCTATAAAAATGTGTGTGTGTATGTATGTGTGTGTGTGCATATGTTTACTGTATATGTTTGAGAAGTGATAGCTAGAAACCTTAGATGTCTACTGAAGCTATATCAATAACCAGGGGCTAAAAACTTGTTTGTAGTGTTACAAGGTGAGTTGATGAATCTGAGATCATAGAGTAGAGCCAAAGGAAACTAATAATATGTAAAATCTTTCTGATATTAAATTCAGCATTATTCAAAAAAATCAAAGAAAAATATAGTAAATATATCATCATCTCTTTCTGACACGGTTTGAAGAAAACCTGACGGAATAAAACACATAGTCAATGCAGAATTTGACAGATATATATAATAATGTCATAATTTTAATTAAACATTTTCATTCATTTCTCCTTGCTAAAAATATATGAGCAAAAAGTCTTTTTATTTTTCTAGACTCAGAATGAGCAGCAAATGAAGAAGGAAAAAGGAAAAGTGGCTTAATATTACATAACTTATCTTTCTTAGTCAATAAACCTACTAATATATACCCTAAAAACAGAAAACATTGTGACTCAAATATTTTCTTTCATGAGTAATACAATTGTGATCAAATAGGTCATTGTGGTGGTAGAAAATATGCATGTCAAGGAAGACTTACCTTCGACTTCCTTGCTTTTTAAACAGATACCTGTATTTTATGTGATATAGAAAAAATATGTCCTCTACATAGCCTTTGGTAGAGGAAAGGGAATGAAAATTTTTTTATTAAATAATAATAAATAATAATTTTATTATATGGTGAATAAAAATACATTTCTTATAGTATCTTTTCAATTTTGTATAGGGTTACTTGGGAGCACGGGAGAACTTGCAAAGCTTTTGGAGACGTATAACATCAAATGTTCAGTTAAAACCAATGTATGCTTGTGATATTGTGGGCTACTGAAAATTTTAATTCATGTTATGTAACTGGATTTAAGTCACATAATCACAGGTGAGAGTTGTTATTCAGCTGAGATGAAAGATGGAGTTCTGATTCAGTCTGGTTGCCATTTTTAAGACTTCTCTATAATAGATTATTTTCACAGTGAGAATACACCTAGCCAAGCTGAAGAATCTGAAGTAGGTGGGGTTTATTTTTTCCCCCCCTTTTTTTTTAGTTACCACAAGAGAGGATGATCCTGACAAGTAATGAAATAGCATTTGCTAAAGAATAAATCAGGTATCTGATAAAAAAAAATCTAGTGTGAAAAATTTATTCAATTTTTCTTCTCAATCTAATTTTTAGTTAGTAAACTGCTCACAGTGAGAAATTACAGATGAAATATCAGTAATTTCCTTCAAGAAAGTCAGTTGTGACATGGGGCACACCTGCTCACATTCCTTCTACCTCACCCAGAGTTCTTATCTGGGGCACTGTCTTTTTTACATTTGTTTCATAGACATTGTTTTGTATTTATTTAATGTTTTATTCATTCAGTGCTAGTGGACTTTGTGCTCCACTAGTAATATATCTTTTTAATTCTAATAACTCTATGATTGATTATTTTCAAAATGTATTGGATTTTTGGTACAATTCACCGGTTCCTGCCTCTATTATTGAATTATGAGATTTATATAGTATAAGTCTTTATCTTACTCATCTACCCCAGTGTTTAGATGAATGCCTAAAATTTATTGTGTTCAACATGGTTGTTGACAAAATTAATGATTTAAATATTTTTATATTGTATTAGTTATTCATATATTGTATTGGATAAGCATAAGGCTCTTTTTTCAAATTAAACTCAGCTTACTAGTCTAGCTTCCTATGACACGTTATAGCAACTTTTTATCTACAAGTTTGAATTTTTTTATCTACAATTTGAACTTTATTTCCATACTTTTTTATTGTACAAGTTGAACTTTTTTATTGCCACACATAAGTTTTAATAGCATGCATCAATGAATAGCTCATAGGTAAATCAGTCATTTGATCTTGGGTTAGTAACTTTAGTGGCTTTTTGAGTTTTAACTAAAAGGGAAAAATGAGAAATTTTATTAACTGGGGATAAATAGAATTATGTTTATGATAGCACTGTGTACATGTAGGGTGCTTCTGAAAAGGAAAACAGAGAACATCAGCTCATCTGACTGAATTACTTACCCAATGTGTAATTTTGGACATTAATTTATCTCCATAAAGTTAGAATGAATTTAAATAAGAGACATATCCATCAATGTGGCAGATTAGATTAGTGACCTTCAAACATTTTGATCACTCTTCCAGAAAGTAATTTTAAATAACTATGAACCCCTTTGCACATTATTGTTACTATCTACTTTTTATGTTTTGCTTAAGTTGAAGTTTCTGCAAATAATGTAATTTTCAAAACTGAGTGTACACACTCATTTCTATGAGTATTGATATTGCTAAATGAAATTATATCACTTTTAAATATGTATTTTAAAAACTACAAATACCATAGCAATTTGATATCCCTCATAATTCATTAAAATACATTATGTCTTTAATCTCTTTTTTAACATTTAAAAATTTTAAATGCTGGCTTTTTCTATAAGAATTCATAATTTTTCTACTTCTCCACAGAAAATTACTGTAATATATTGCTATAACATATTTTATGTTTGAAAGCATTTTATAATTAATATACTATACTGCAATAAATATGTCTTTAAATTTACATTTATTTGTAATATACATATAAATATAAATTTATGTTAAAATGTCTTGGAACCATAATATTCAAAGAAATAAAATTGTTCTAGATTAAATTGTAATTGAAATTATTTCTAATTTACAGTTTTTTAAAAATATAAATATGACATTTGAAAATTACCTTAAGTAAAATGCTACTGTAAAATGCATCTCTTACTAGGATGGATGAGGCAGCTGAATATTTTCACAATTATTGTATGCATATGTTGGTGGGCATTTCAAAATAAGGCTAATTTTAGCAGAAATTTTGCTCTGTGTGTGTATGTTTATAAATAGAGTCATTGAGAGAAATCATGTTCACAAAAAGTAGCATAGGAAAATAAAGGACGCTTTTACAGCCATGTTGTTTAATTCCTTGACTGTTTTCCAGATTTCATGCCAAAGTCACATTGTGACTTGCCATCAAACATTTTTCATCAATTAATAAATCAGTTAGGTTCCTCTCCAATTTTGTCAAACCAAGCAAAAATTAGAAAGCATCTGCCTTCCTGAACGACGTTACCCTATTTTTAGAGTCATTGACTTTAGTGCCTTTCAGTTTTCTTGCTAGTAGTGTGACCAGTTCTCTGTATGAAAATCTCCCTTTGTTGAGTGTTTCTTCTTTTTTGGCTTGACTATAGTTGATAGACTCAATTGTCTCGTTCACTAGTTTTTCAGTCAATAGGAGGTAAGGAGCAAGAGAGAAGCCAAGGTATTTCTCATTCTCCCAGGATCAGGTGGTATGAGCAACAGGTGCATCTCCTTAATGGCACTGCCTCCAGATAGAGAGACCCACAGTGATTCCACCTGAGCAATCATGGCCCTGGGCTGTGCCAAAACCACCTTTTCCCTTTGTTAATCCAGCCTAGGGTTTGTAGCACAACTTCCTGCTATAGCAAATTTTCCTGTTACCTCGCTATTTTCTGTTTCACTTCTCATTACATCTATTACCTCTGTAAGCAATCCCTTTTACTTTTTGCTTCTTTGATTAGATTATAGATTTTGCTTCTTTGAGCAGAGTTTGCATTCTTGGTAGGAATTGACTGATTCGGTTTCTTCGTAATAAATAAATCTGTTACCCTATATCATGCTTGGAACAAGCCCAGAGGAACATTATCAGGTAATCGCTCATATAATCATATCAAAAAGAATAAAATCACAAAAGGATTTCAGAACTTTAAATACGAATGTTGAGAGAGTCAAGTTTTTATGGAATTAATATAGGTAAAACCTACACAGATTTGTTTTGTCACTGCTATTATGACTAATTTTTATCTAAAGCCTAATATATTTGGGGAAATTATTCTATGACAGTTGATTCAAGTTCTTCTTCTTTTACATAAAAATATAAAATATTTTCACTGTATTACCCAATTTTAATTTTATGTTTTTAAATTATCCCATATTATTAATTATAATAAAGATAGCTTTAAAAAATTTGTACATATAAGACTACAAAAGCTGTTTATTGTTTTGGATTTTTATTATTTATATAGTTATGTGAAGAGGTCTTTCCTTTTTAACTTTCAGGGTTCTGAAATGTGATGTTTAAAATCATGTTACCTTTAAATAACTTAATGAACTTATGCAATGTATACACAGTATAAATTCGGTATGAAACCTGTGATGCTAAGGTATGGTCAAGACCAAGACTTCATGAATATTCTGGCCTGCTTTGATTAAATGTGACCTTTTTCAACACCAAATTCAAAGATATCCCAATTAGTATGATATTTCTTGTGAATCTGTGTTAATTTAATGACAAATAAAAAGAATAAAAAGGAAAATGCATGTCACAGCTCTACAAAGTGAAAATGTAATTCATTTCTGATTATAGGTTTTTAAAAATTTTTCTTCTTATTTTTCCACTTATAATTCTATCTTCAAGTATATGGTCTGTCATATTAATAAATTGAAACTATTTTTAAATATGTAAATTTTAAAATAAGTTGATGGGAGTTTTAAGAGATACTATTATATATCTATGTGATATTCAAATTAGTCACATGAAGATTGTTTCATAAAATTACACTTATTTAATATTGCATGTAGTGGTATAGGCTGAATCCTCTCCTAAAAGATGTTGACATTCTAAGCCCTAGCACCTATGAATGCGACCTTAGTTAGAAAAAGGGTCTTTTCAGATAATCAAGTTAAGACTAGTTGGTTAGGGTAGCCCCTAATCCAATATGATTGTGTCCTTTAAAAAATGGAAAATTTGGATAGAGGGGAAGGCACACAAACAGAGAAAATGCTATGTGAACATGAAGGCAGAGATGAGAGCAAACCTCTACAAGCCAAGAAACGTTCAAGATTATCAGCAAACTTCCAGAAATAGGAGACAGGCATGGAACAGATTATTTCTCATAGCTATTAGGAGACAACCCCGCCAACACCTTGATTCTGGACTTTGAGCCTCCAAAATTATAAGAAAATAAATGTCTGTTGTTGAAGCTACTCGGTTTCTGATGCTTTGCTATGGTAGCCCTTAAAAACTACTACATATAGTAAAGTTATGCTTGTTACATCATCTATTTTTTATCATATCTCTCTACTTCACCTTGACTTCCATGTACATTTCTATCTCAATCTGCATCTAATATGTATTAATTTCTACAACTCTATCTTCCCCAAATGTGTATAATTAAAGAAGGATTTCTTGAGGAACCAAAATCCTTTAAATTGAAACAAATGAATATAAACTAATGGAGACATCATGATTACTTACTATGCACTTAGAATTTTAATTTTCTGGGATCCACATTGTGTTTTACTAATTCAGTGTGTTTTTGCTTGAATATATTCTTCCTGCATTGACTTCCTAGCTTGAAAGAGATAATGAACTCCTTATGCACTTAGTTTATTACCAGAAAGTATTTTTTAAGGCACTCACAAAAGTTATGCACCTTTTTTGATACAGTCATTTTAGGAGTAATATAAATATTAAGGGTACGTAGGCATATTGACATACTTGCATTTTAATGTAGTTATTTTCCAACCCCAAGTAAATTTCTGGGTAAATAGTTTAAAAATATATATAAAATTTAATTTTTTAATGTGTATATTAATTGTCCTTATAAAGAGAGACACTAGAAAGTATTCACTGACTCAAGCTTTTATAATTTTTTGTATTTTATTTTATTTTATTTTGTTTTGTTTTATTGTCTGAGATGGAGTCTTGCTCTGTTGCCCAGGCTGGAGTGCAGCGTCTCCGCTCACTGCAACCTCCGCCTACCAGACTCGACCAATTCTCATGCCTCGGCCTCTCAAGTAGCTGGGATTACAGGCCTGCACCAACAAGTCCAGCTACTTTTTGTATTTTTAGTAGAGATAGAATTTTGGAGTTTCACCATGTTGGCTAGGCAGGTGTCAAACTCCTGGCCTCAAGTGATCCGCCCACCTCGGCCTCTCAAAATGCTAGGATAATAGGCTTGAACCACCGCGCCCAGCCCAAGCTTTTATAATTTTATAATTGAAAAGTTTTAAGACCATCTAGTGCAGTTTCTTGGAGTTACTTTACTCACATACCTAGCATCTATAATACTATTCCAGTACTGGCTAAGTTCACTTTTCCCGGACTTAAATAGATGCCCCTGCCCTTCTTTTTCCACAGTACTTAGTCGTTAGCTGTAAATGCTTTTGTAATTGTTGGTCCTTGCACTACAACTTGAGACTGGGGCCATGTCTATCTTGTTCATCTTTTTATCTAGTCTCCAGTACAGTGCCTCCTACATTGCTTGAATGGAAGAAAAAATAAATACGTGAATGGATACACATATAGTAGGAGAAGTAACAGCGCAATGGAAAAATGAGAACTTCAGTGTCAGATCTAGATTCAAGTCCTCCATCTGCCACATATTTGATGAGCAGGTTATGTAACACCTCTGAGAGGACATGTCTTCAGCTATCAAATGGACATATTAATTCTCACCTCACAGATTGTTGAATGGCCTAAAAGGATTATATATATACACACACACACATACATACACACATACATATATGTTATATATACACACATATATGTCATATATTTACATATACATGTATGTATATACATACATACACATATGTTATATATAAATATATAACATATATGTGTATATTATATATATAAAATACCCATATATTTATTATGCCCATATAATCCCAGCTACACAAGTTATTCAATAATAGTTACTATAATTATTGTAAGATTATAGCATTATGATAAACTCATGGAGGAGTCAAAAATTTATTGCTTTGTGTACTTTCTTGTTATCCATAGTATGCTGCAAATAATATAAAAATTAAATTTAGAGATAATGATTGATAAAATATAAAATATATGTTCTACTTTACCCAAGAGCATCCAGTCCAATGACAAGTTTTGAGCAAAAGGAGTCCTGACATTTTTGTGAAGTCTTGGGTAAAAATACCTACAACAATAAGAACGTCATCACCCTGAGGAGGATTTTTATAATGAGAATTTTTATACTGTTTGGAGGATCTGATACCTACAATTATAATATTACAATAAAATCTTACCTAGAACAATTAAAATCCATATGGCCCCCAAGAAATACAAAACAATTTCATACTGTCCTTTGCATAAATTAATATGTGATGATTTTTGCAGGTGTATGTCTCCCTTGTTTTTTTTGTTTAAGACGGAATCTTGCTCTGTCTCCCAGGCTGGAGTGCGGTGGTGCCATGTCGGCTCACTACAACCTTAGCTTCCCAGGTTCAAGCAATTCTCCTACCTTAACCTCCTGAGTAGCTGGGATTACAGGCACCCATCACCATGTCCGGCTAATTTTTGTATTTTTAAGTAGAGATGGGGGTTTCACCATGTTGACCAGGCTGGTCTTCAATTTCTGACCTCAAGTGATCCACCCGCTTCGGCCTCCCAAGTGGTGGGATTATAGGCATGAGCCACTTTACCCAGCCTATGTCTCCATTTCTACGGTTTTTCTTTCTGAAACAAAACAAAACAACTACAGATACTGACCAGCTCTTTTATGAGATTAGCCTAATTTTCATTCCAAAACTTAACAAGGAAGTACAGAAAAAGGATTTTTACAGATCAATTTTACTGATAAACATAGAGACAAAGATCTTAAAGAAATTTTGGCAACCTAAATCTAATAATATTTAATGAGGATAATGCCTTATAACCAAATTAATTTTACGTAAGAAATGCAAGATTTGTTAAACATTAGATATCAGTTAACGTACTTTATCACATTGAGGAAATAAAAGACAAATCACACAATCACACAAGTAAATGCAAAAAAAGCATTTAATGAAAAAACAACATTTATTCGTAACAATTCTATGCTAAATAGTATAGAAATTAATTTACTTAATCTAGAAAAGGGAAAGTACAGGAAAACTACAGCATCTATGGATAAATGGATAAAGGAATGTAACACACAACACACACACACGCAGAGAATATTATTCAGCCTTAGAAAAGGGAAATTCTGTCATTCGTAACAATGTGGATCAGCATAAGATATTATGCTAAGTGAAATAAACCAAGCACAAAAAGACATGCTAAATAATCTCACTTATATATAGAATCTTAAATAGTCAAATTCATAGAAATAGTACAATGGTGTTTGCAAGAAGTGGGGGGCAGTGTTAAAGGAAATGAGATGTTGGTCAAAGGGTACAGTTGTATTTGTGCAGAATTAAGTTCTGGAAATCTAATGTACAGCGTGGTGACATTAATGATAGTATATTAGTGTGGTGGTTAATAATACTATATTGTATACTTGAAATTGTTCAGAGAATAGATCTTTTTAAAAAAAGATTCATTTTATTTTAAGTTCTAGGAAACAAGTGCAGGATGTGCAGGTAGATCTTAAATGTTCTCAACACACCAAAAAAATCCAACCAAACAACAACAACAAAATAATTGATGAAACCCCATCTCTACTAATAATACAAAAATTAGCCAGGCCCATGTGGTGGCAGGCACCTGTAATCCCAGCTACTCAGCAGACTGAGGCAAGAGGATTGCTTCAACCCTGGAGGCGGAGATTGCAGTGAGCCCTGCAGGCTTCTCAGAAAGAAATTTAGAACAAAGAAGTCAGAGTTCAGCCCTCAGTTTCCCATTATCTGAGGTCTACATGCCAGCAGGCAGCAATTTTTGTTTGGTAGGAGTCCAGGTTTCTGAAAAACTATTCAGGGACACATGTTAGGATGCTATCTTTAGTTTCTATTGAGAACCAAACATTTTGTGGCTCTAATTTCCTTGGATATTATTTTAAGGTATTATCTTCTTGTTTATCAGGTTGCTGATTTACTTCTCATGGCTAGCTAGTTGCCTGAAAATTCTGTTGGAGGAACTCAAGGTTTTCCTTTAATTCCATGCTTTGAGGCAGAGAGGTAACTGGCAGGTCCCTAAGAGGGGTCACTGTGCCATCTCATAAATAGCCTATATTTTTATTCTTTTTATATTTCTTTTAATTTACTTCAATTTTATTCTGAAGTCTCTAACTTAAAATGTGTCTCTATTTTGCTATTATTACTAAGTTTGCATTTTTAGAATTATTACTATTTTGTATTCTTAGAATTATTTATCTTACCTTTTCATTTATACTGCCCAGAATTTTTTGGATTATTTTATTTTTTCTACTTCCTTGTACATTTTTTTATTTCATATTTACATATATATATAATTTTAGATTTGGGGTGCATGTGCAGAATTGTTACATTGATATAATGCTTAATAAATATATTTGTATATTTTAAGTTTTCTTCTTAATTATCTCTGGAATTCTACAATGCACAACTTACCAAAGCATAAGGGGTCAATCAGTGTAATACACTTATAAATAATACAATAGTTTTAGAGCTCATCATATTCTTGGAAAACAATCCTTAAGAAGCAACCATTTTCTCTTGTGTAGTTTATATCTTCTGGTGTCTGTTGTTGCTGTTGAGAATATTGTCTAATAGTCTTTATTTTTTACATTTTTTTCTTTTGGCTACTTTGAAATACTTTTCTTTATGTTTGCTTTGCTGGAGCTTTTATTTGTGGAAATATTTTTATTTACTTTGTTTCAAATATATTCTGCTTTTGATGTCTGCAAATTCAAGTGTTTTGTCCTTTCCAAATAATCCTCATCTACTATCTTTTCAAATATTTCTTTTTTTTTTTTTTTTTTTTGAGACAGAGTCTCGCTCTGTCACCCAGGCTTCAGCGCAGTGGCGCGATCTCGGCTCACTGCAAGCTCCGCCTTGCCAGTTCACGCCTTTCTCCTGCCTCAGCCCCTACGGGCACCCGCTACCACGCCCTGCTAATCTTTTGTGTTTTTAGTAGAGACGGGGTTTCACCGCCTTAGCCAGAATGGTCTCGATCTCATGGCCTCGTGATCCGCCCGCCTTGGCCTCCCAAAGTGCTGGGAGGTGTGAGTCACTGCGCCCGGCCTATTTTTTTCAAATATTTCAAGCCTCCATTTTCTCTATTTTTTTTTCCTTTGGGAGTTACACCTGGATTTACAGTCACACTTCACTTTTTATCCTCAATATCTCTTCTTCATTTTTTTCTCTGCATAAAAGAGAAAATGGGAAAAGGACATATTTTGTGCTATTTTCAGTGTAATATCTTCAAATCTAACTTCTAGTTCACAAATACCTCTTTCAGTTCAATCTGTCTATTGTTAAAACTTTCTAAAGGATTAATTATTGTTATTATTATTTACTTATTTTTATAGATTCAGGGGCTACATGTGCAGGTTTGTTACATGGATATGTTGTGTAATGGTGAGGTTGGGGCTTCCAGTGTGTCCCTCACCCAAAAAGTAAACATTGTATCTTATAGGTAAATTTTTAACCTTCACCTTCCTTCAAAACTCTCCCTTTTTGAAGTGCCCTGTGTCTTTATTTCACTCTGTATGTGCTTGTATACCTATTGTTTAGCTCTAACTTGTAAGTGTTAACAGGAAGTATTTGATTTTCTGTTTCTGACTTATTTCACTTAGAATAATGGCCTCCAGTTCCATCCATGTTGGGACAAAAGACATGATTTAATCTTTTTATGGTTGTGTAGTAATACATGGTGTATACATACCACATTTTCTTTATCCAGTCCACCACTGATTGATACATAGATTGATTCCATGACTTTGCTATTGTGAATAGCAATGAGATAAACATACATATAGTGCAGGTGTCTTTTTTACGTAACAATTTATTTTCCTTTGGGTAGTTACCATTAGTGCAATTGCTGAGTTAAATGGTAATTCTATCTTTATTTCTTTGAGAAATTTCCATACTGTTTTTCATAGATGTTGTACTAATTTACATTCCCACTAAGTGTATAAATATTTTTTCCTCCACATTGTTACCAACAACATCTGTTGATTTTTTTTTTCCTTGCTTTTTAGTAACACCCATTCTAACTTGGTGTGAGATAGTATCTCATTAAGGTTTAAATTTGCATTTCTCTTATGACTACTAATGTCGAGCATTTGTTCATGTTTGTTGGCTCCTTGTATGTCTTCTTTAGAGAAATGTCTAGTCATATCCTTCACCTACTTTTTCTTGGGGTTATTTGTTTTTTGTATGTATGTTGAATTGTTTGAGTTCCTTGTAGACTGTGGATATTAGTCCTTTTTTGGATGCATAGTTTGCAAATATTTTCTCCCATTCCTCAGGTTGTCTGTTCACTCTGTTAATTATTTCTTTTGCTGTGCAGATGCTTTCAAGTTTAATTAAGTCCCATTTGTCTATTTTTGTTTTTGTTGCCTCTGCTTTTTAGGTCTTAGTCATAAATTCTGTGCCTAGGGCAGAGTCCAGAAGAGTTATGTCTCAGCTTTTCTCAAGTATTTTTTATAGTTTTGGGTGTTACATGTAAGTATTTAATCCTTCTTGCATTAATCTTTGCATATGATGAGAGACAGGGGTCCAGCTTCATTCTTCTGCATATGGTTATCCAATTTTCCCAGCACCATTTATTGAAGACAGTACCCTTTTCCTACTGTATGTTTTTGTCAACTTTGTAAAAAATCAGTTGGCTATAGATATGCAGCTTTATTTCCAGGTTCTCTAGTCTGCTCCATTGATCTATGTGTCTGTTTCTGTACCAGTACCATGTTATTTTTGTTACTATAGCCTTGTAGCATAATTTGAAATTGGGTAATGTGACACTTCCAGCTTTGTTCTTCTTGCTTAGGACTGCTTTGCCTATTCAGGTTCTTTTTGGTTCCACAAGAATTTCAGAATTTTTTTTCCTGAGTTTGTGAAAAATGATGTTGGTAATTAAATAGAAGTTTCATTGAATCTGTATCTGCTTAGAGTGATATGGTCATTTTAACTATATTGATTATTTTCATCTATGAACATGGGATATTTTTCCATTTGATTGTGTCATCTATAATTTCTTTTATTACTACTGTAGGTCTACTTTTAGAAATTTTTCACCTTCTTGGTTCTATGGATTCTTTTTTATATTTTTGTGATTATTTAAATTAAATTGAGTTCTTCATTTGGTTTACAACTTGAACATTATGTATAGAACGTATAGAAATGCTACTAATTTTTGTACTTTGATTTTTGTATGCTGGAACTTTACTAAAGTCATTTCTCAATTCTAGGAGTCTTTTGGAAGAGTCTTTAGGGTTTTCTATGTATAAAATATCATGTCACCAGCAAATAGAAATAATTTGGTTTCCTTTTTTTTTTTTCCTCCAATTTAGAGGCTTTTATTTATTTTTCTTGCCTGATTGCTCTGGCTAGGACTTCTAGTACTATGTTAAACAGGAGTGGCAAAAGTGGATATCCTTGTCTTTTTCCAGTACTTTTCATCTTTCCCCATTAAGTATGATATTACTTTGAGTTTGTTGCATATGGCTTTTATTATTTTGATGTATGTTCCTTCAATGCCTAATTTGATGAAGGTTTTCTTTTTATCATAAAGGGATGTTGGATTTTATCAAATGCTTTCTGCATCTATTGAGATGATCTATGATTGTTGGTTTTAATTGTGTTTATGTGGTGAATCACATCTATTGATTTGGATATGTCGCATCCCTGAAAGACAACCCACTTGACTGTGATGTATTAACTTTTTGATGTGCTGTTAAATTCAGTTTGCTAATATTTTATTGAGAACTTTTGCTACTATGTTCATCAATGATATTAGCGTGTAGATTATTTTTGTTGTTGTCTTCTTGCCCAATTTTGGTATCAGGGTGATACTTGTTTCATAGAATGAGTTAGGGAGGAATCCCTATTCCTTGATTTTTTTGGAATAATTTTTAGTAAGATAGGTACCAGCTCTTCTTTGTGTAATACATCTGGTAAAATTGGGCTGTGAATCTGTCTGGTCCTGGGTTTTTATTTATTAGGAGATTATTAATTACTGATTCTATTTCATTACTTATCATTGGTCTGTTCAGGGTTTCTATTTCTTCCTGGCTCAATATTAGGAGGTTGTGTGTTTCCAGGAATTTATCCATTTCCTCTAGATTTTCTAGTTTGTGTGTATAGAGATTCTCATTGTAGTCTCTGATTATCTTTTTTATTTCTGTGATACCAGTTGTCATTTCTGATTGTGGTTTTTTTAATCTTCCTTCTTTTTTTCTTGGTTGGTCTAGTTTGCATTCTATCAATTTTATTTATCTTTTCAAAAAACTAACGTCATTTTATTGATCTTTTGTATCATTTTTTTTTTTTTTTTTTTTTTTTGGTCCCAATCTCATTTAGTTCTGCTCTGATCTCTGTTACTTCTTTTCTTCTGGTAGTTTTGCGTTTGTTCTTGTTTTTAGTTCCTTGAAGTGTGGCGTTAGGTTGTTAACTTGAGAACTTTATATCCTTTTGATGTAGGCATTTAGTGATATAAGCTTTCCTCTTAGCACTGCTTTTGCTGTACCTCAGAGGTTTTGATATGTTGTGTGTATTTTCATTTACTTAAAAAAAAATTTGAATCTCGGCCTTCATTTCATTATTTAACAAAAGACTACTGAGGAACAAGTGATTTAGTTTCCATATATTTGTATAGTTTTGAGAGTTACTCTTGGTATTGATTTCTAATTTGATTCCACTGTGCTCCAAAAAGATACTTGATATGATTTCTAGTTTTTTTTTTAAATTTATTGAGACTTGCTTCACAACTAAGCATATGGTCTATCTTGGAGAATATTTCATGCATAGATGACAAAAACGTATATTCTACATTTGCTGGGTAGAATGTTCTGTTAATGTCTACTAGGTCCATTTGATCTACAGTCCTGTTTAAATTCAGTTTCTTTTGATTTTTCTGTCTTAATTATCTGTCTAGTGCTGTTGGTGACATGTTGAAGTCCCCTAATTTTATATACTGCTATCTGCTACAGAGGTTTTGATTTATCATTTATATTTTCTTAATTCAAAAAGAGTTGTTTCTTTTCCAGAACTTCCTGTTCATTTTCAGTATGTGTTTTAGGTAAAATCTTATTAATTTGAACTTTTTTTCACATATTTTAAAAAATTCCTTCTGTGATCATTTGAATTCAAAGTCCTTATGCACCTATGTCTGTGTTTCTTCTGACTTGTCCATGGTGGCTTGGGGATCTTTGACAATCATCTCAATCTGTGACATTACTCTTGGCCCTAATTGTGAATAATTTTCTTCAGAGAAAATTAGCATTTATATTTGCCAAGATACAAGAGATACTGCCAAGCTGGGAATAACTTAGCTCCAAACGGTGCAGATTCAATATGAATGACTCTGGTTAATTGAAGTCTTCATATACACTGGTCCCAGATTTAGTCTTCAAACTTGCACACATTTAAGCATTTATTTTCAGGGAAGTGTTCCTGCTTTAGTTGATGTATTAATCATTCCTCTCACTTCTTATTTCAGCTCATGGCATTTTATTTTATTGTTCTTTTGGGAGCAGGATGGAGCATCCTTGGAAACACAGTGACTCCTTTGCGAGCCAGAAATATTGAAAATATGTTTTATCCATAATATAGTAGTTCTGTAGCAGGAGGTTTTTTTAGAGTATCTTGCCCAATACACTGCTGAAAGTAAAATTCTGTTTACTATGCATTTTTGACATACTTGATTTTAGCATTATTATTGAATAGTTTCAAACTAATACCTTATTTACAATATTTAAATTTAAATGCCCTCTAAAAATAAATTTTAAATATTTCAAATAGAAAAACTGTCAGTTGGCTAGGTGCGGTGGCTCATGCCTCTAATGCCAGCACTTTGGGAGGCTGAAGCAGGCAGTTCACAAGGTCAGGAGTTTGAGACCAGCCTCACCAACATGGTGAAACCCTGTCTCTACTAGAAATAAAAAAATTAGCCTGGGGTGGCAGAGCACACCTATAATCCCAGCTACTCAGGAGGCTGAGGCAGGAGAAGCTCTTGAACTCGGGAGGCAGAGGTTGCAGTGAGCCGAGATGGTGCCACTGAACTTCAGACTGGGCAACAGAGCGAGACTCTGTCCCAAAACAAAGCAGAACAAAACAAAACAACAACAAAACTGTCAGCTAGGCAATGCTAACAAGAGACACATTTTATAGACATTCAAATGGACGCATTTTATAGACATTCAATAGGTAACAGAGGAAAATTAAAATTTTACCTGTAGGTGTAAAATGTTGTTAATATTTTAGAAACATATAGACATGTCACCTTTATTCTATTTAAAGGTGTCTCCTTTAAACTAATTGAATGCCTCTTGTATTAAAAATTGTTTAGCAACCAACTTTTTTTTTTTCTTTTTTAGTCACATACTCAGCAAATGAGATCCTGTCATTTGCAACAATATGAATGAAACTGGAGATTATTATGTTAAGTGAAATAAGCCAGGCACAGAAAGATAACATCACATGTTCTCACTTATTCATGGAATCTAGAACTCATGAACATAAAGAGTAGAAGTATGATTACTAGAGGCTGGGAAGGGTAACGGGTTTGGCGTGGGAGGTGAGGATGGCTAATGGGTACAAAAAAACAGAAAAAAATAAGACATACAAATTGATAGCACAATAGGTTGACTATAGTCAATAATAACTTAATTGTATTTTTTAAAAATAAATAGTGCAATTAGATTGTTTGTAACATGAAAGATAAATAATTGATGGGATGGATACCTCATTTTCCTTGATATGCTTATTTAACATTGCATTGTCTCTGTCAAAACATCTCACATACCCAATAAATATATACAACTATTATGTAACCACAACATTTTTTGAAATAATTTAAAAAAAATTTTTAACTAAAATAAATAAAATCAATCTCGGGATGCATAGAAACTCTGTAGTTTATTTTTGTGGTAAACAACCATAGGAATCTTGCTAAAAAATTTGTACTAGTTTTTAATAGTATATTTGGAAAACATATATGATCTGTAAATATATATTTATATATTTGAAAATGCCAATTGTAAAATATATAATAGAGACTTCTAAGTGACCATAAAGCAAATGATGCCTTTAGCAAGTATAACTTGCTTTCTTTAGTATACATTTAAAGTGATGAAGAGATTTAAATGAGTTTTAAAATTCCTGTTACATAGCAAATTTATTGTCTATAGTTAAGGACTTTTAAGTTGACTCTCTGGCAAAAAAAAAAAAAAAAAAAAAAAAGACAAGCATGGCTTAGTAAAAGGATGATGACTCGTCACAGAATTTCACTGGAATTTACTCTGAACATTCCAGATTCCAAAAGTATTTGGCAATTTTCATTAAGTTAACAAAGGGACAGAGCAGTGTGGAACAAATTTAAAATACAATTCAACAGTATTGAGAGCAAAAGTTACCCTGGTTTTAGATTTAGATGATTTTTAATGCCTTATATCTGTAGAGAACTGTATAGTATTTAATCAATTTTACAAATGTTAACTCACAGACTTAACTCTTCAGGCTGTTTTCAAAATGTGTTTATAAAGTCATTGAGGGGTTAGTGACCAAGGAGGACCACTTTAGTTGTTCCATGTTCTCCTTTTTCATTGTTTGTTTCTACCTTTCTTGTCTGCCTTCCATTTCTCCCTCTTTCCTTTACCTTTCTTGAGTATTTATGTCTTCAGTTATTCACTGAACATGCAATGTGTGTAAGTAGCTTCATTCAATGTGAAGAAGTAAAGCTATGTCCCCTAGGTAATAAAGTATTATGAACTACTGGATAAAACATTGAGAAACATAAGAGGTAAAGTAAGAGTAAAGACCAGCATATACTGTTATGGGAATAGTCAAATATTAATAAATGCAGTGGTGACATCGTCCAAGTATAAACGGTTAGAAAACATATGTGCTTAGGTATAACCCATTTAATATATTAACTTGTTTAAAACATAACCTCATTACATGAAAAGGAGTCTAGAAAGAAACAGATCACAATGGGCTAAATTATCAGTCAAAAACTTTTTTTTTAAAGAGAGCATACTTATACTTTAGGTAAGTATACCATGTAAACATAAAAAAGGTAAGGTGGGCCTTCCAAGTGAGAGAAGCAGTGCAAGAAATATAATCACAAAGTTAGAAATGAGAAGACATGTTTAGATGATAATGAATGTATTTACCTAGCTATAAAGCAATGCTGTATTTATTTCTTTGTTTAATAAATTCTGTGAAAGAGAAGGCTAAAAATACACATTGGGGCAACATTCTTGGAGAACCTTGATTACCCACTGATAGAAGTTTGAAACCATTCTGGATGCTCAAATTAATTGATTTGACCAAGTATTTACTGTGAGCATCGTTATGCCACAGAATGATGAATCTCTTTCTATGCAACGTTCTCCAACTTGTAGTCTGACAATCATCTTTCTTTAAGAAACTTTTCTTGGTTGATTTTAAAACCATATCCATTTTCTTCTTATCACAAAAACGTTAAATCTATGAAGATTTCACCTAAAAAATATGCTTTAGTAATGTAACTGTTTCTTTAACTGGAGGAAAATTGCAGATTTTAAAAACTGAAATTCACATGACAGGGCTGTATCCAACCTGGTTTTCTGCCCTCGGAGCCGTAAGGGAGGCCTGTAGGGACGGAAAGGGTGTGATCCCTTTCTTCTTGTTTATAAGGGTTATGGCTGACACTCCTATAACAAAAGACAGGGTAACAAGAGAAAAGCATAATACATTTAATCATAGTTTTGTGTGACATGAAAGCCATTGGAAATGAAAACCCAAAAGCACACAGGAAGATGTCTAATTTCATACTTAGGTTTGATGAAGCAGGAACAATCAGGTACAAATGAATAAAAAGGGTATGATCTAATAGTAATAGATTGAGAGGCAAAACCCAACCAGGGCTGTTTATTCAGGTTCCTCTTGGCCTTTCTGTGCAGTCTTTCTTTCTTTCTTCCAGGTCTGGGGCAGGGATCTGTCTAGAATAGGGGTATTATGACCTACAATCAAAGAAGGTAGGTCATAGAATTTCTTTATGGCCAGTTCTTACACAAAAATATGTCAGAAAGTCATAATACTATGTTCAGGTTTTATGGCTGGCTTTGGGGAAAGAGAGTTTTTATTTCTATGACCTGCCTTAAGAAAGAGAGCTCTGAGTTTCTATGGCCTGCCTCTGGGAGAATGAGAGGTGAGTGACAGGAGAGCAGGAGAAGGGCCGAGAGAAACTTTGCTTCTGATGCTGCTTTTGAGGTCTTCTCGATGTAGTGTTGTATTCTGAGCCTCAAAAGCTCCAACAGGTAAAGTGAGTAATTATTTATAGAATAGGTCTGGGAAAGGGGTAAATATACTTATAAAATGTTTCCTTTGAACATAGAACTAATTTTAATGGGAATTATACCGGGAAAGAATTGAGGTTTACCCTGACATTTATTTCTCATTACTTAATACCAAATGCCCAAAGCACTTTTGTTTTTATAGGAAATTTATACTTATCCAAGCTCATTTTGCATCAACATGTCTTAAACTTTACTAGTCTTTATAAATAAATCTAAATCTAAGAGCTTTTATTTCCCACCGCAGAAGAGGCAAAACTTTGCCTCTCTTTTCTTAGGGTCTCTGGTTGTGCCTGAGACTTAACTTGGCATAAGGCAGATTAACACTAGGAAAACATACACACATTTATTTAATATGGGTTTGTGTGACAAGTGTGCCCTCATAAGAAAATGATCACTGAAAGAACTGATACAACTTAAATGCTTTTATACTAAGTTAAACCAAGAAAGGCAGTTGTGGAAAAGTGCTGAGACCAGCTCGGTCAGGAGACTCTAACCCAGCAGTACTAGAGGAATTAAAGACACACACACAGAAATATAGAGGTGTAAAGTGGGAAATCAGGGGTCTCACAGCCTTCAGAGCTGAGAGCCCTGAACAGAGATTTACCCACATATTTGTTAACAGCAAACCAGTCATTAGCATTGTTTCTATAGACATTAAATTAACTAAAAGTATCCCTTATGGTAAATGAAGGGATGGGCCGAATTAAAGGAATAGGTTGGGCTAATTAACTGCAGCAGGAACATGCCTTTAAGGCACAGATCCCTCATGTTATTGTTTGTGGCTTAAGAACGCCTTTAAGCGGTTTTCTGCCCTGGGCGGGCCAGGTATTCCTTGTCCTCTTTCCCGTAAACCCACAACCTTCCAGCGCAGGCGTTAAGGCCATTACGAACATGTGGCAGCGCTGCAGAGATTTTGTTTATGGCCAGTCTTGGGGCCAGTTTATGGCCAGATTTCGGGGGGCTTGCTCCCAACAGAAAAGTAAGTAAAATATGTAAGTAAAATTTGCCAGAGTGGCGTATTTTGGGGTGGTGTGTTCTAAACTCCTTCACCACCTGAAGCAGAAGTCTCCTTCAGCAAAAGCCTTCTTCAGAAAATATTGGTGTTCATTTCCATGGGTCTTTCAATATGTTCACAAATTATCACCTTGCAGTGAGTGAAGACATCCCATGGTCTTTGAATTTAGATTTAAAAATCACTATTTTTTTTCCTCCTTATTCTACCTGCGCGCCCCCCCCCCGCCCCGCCCACCCCCAGCAGCTCAGTGGAGTTGAATCTGTTATTGGTCTGAAGTGTTGTCACCCCACACCAATGATAAAGCTCAGTGAACTTGCCATTGTAATTCACAAAAAAATATAGAGATTTGCTGCCGCCACAAATCTACTGCTAACCAAGGCATTGCTTTTACTGAAAGTCTCTGCTCTGGTTTGGATATGGTTTGTTTGGCCCTTCCAAGTTTCATGTTGATATTTGATCCCCAGTGTTGGGGTTAGGGCCTATTGGGAGGTGTTTGGGTCCTGGAGGCAGATCCCTCATGAATGGTTTGGCACCATTCTCATGGAAGTGAGTTGGTTCTCACTGTTAGTTCCCATGCAATCTGGTTGTTAAATAAACAAATACATAAAACCTGGCATCTTCCCCTCCTCTCTTCCTTTCTCTCTCACCATGTGATATTCACATGCCATCTCTTCTTCACATCATTCCATGAGTGGAAATAGCGAGTCCCTAGCCAGAAGCAGATGCTGGCACCACACTTCTTGAACAGCCTGCAGAACCGTGAGCCAAATAAGCCTTTAAAAAAAAGTTACCCAGCATCAGGTATTCCCTTATAGCAACACAAACAGACTAAGACAGTTCCCAAAACATATGAGGGTTGCTAACATTGAGTGAAAGAAAAGTATAAAAAATTATCTCTTCGATTCTCAATATTTAAAAGTTGAACAGAAAACTCAAGAAAATATTTTGTCGATGCTACTCATTCCCAGTAACATTGAGTGTTATGAAAGTCAAGGAAAGAGAGTGTTTTAAAGTGGGACTGGTAAATAGTGCCAATACTAAAGACAATGAAGTAACTTAAGTTGCGTGAAGTATCTGTTGAATTTAATCACATATAGTTCAAGAATCAAATTGGAAAGAACAGATTTTGGGTGTGCAGAGGGTAAAACTATGTTATCTTGGGTTAATGACATGTTAGAGGGTAAAAACATGGAGTAGTAGCTAACTATAGTCAAGGTACAGGCATAAGAAAAGGTTGGAGTTTAGAAAGCTGGGATGCTATAGGAGAGGACTCAATAGATTTTAAAATGGTATAGAATCAGAATCAGTTTAGGGAGGAAAGAAAGGATAGGATTATGGGACTAAGAATGTGGGAGAAGTCAGAAGGCTGCAGATCTTGAAGTTGCAGAATACTTGTAATGGAGATAACTAAGTAAGGTAGCCATAAGAATTTGGACTGCATTGAGAAAGTGGGCAACTGAATTTCTTATTTCAGAGAAACAGCAATTTTGAGTGACGTGAAAGGCTATGGGGAAGCAATTGGAGCAAGCAGCCAAAGGAGAGTAAGAATGAAGCTCATGGAGAGAATGAGATCAGAGAATTAAAAGAGTGAGTTTTTGTATAAATAATTCTAGTGGACTTTGAATTCACTTAGGATTAGGATGACTATACATATGTCAGTTTAGCTATGAAGTTTTTAGCCATTAACACTCACATGAGTTTTGTATTTTTTACTTTCTTCTCCAATTCCCATTAAGCAGACGTTAGGCTGCTTGATGGTGTCCCACTGGTCTATTGCACTCAGTTCATTTTTCTCATTTTTTTTTTCCACTTTGCAGACAGGAAAATATCAGTTATCCTATCCTCATGTTCCTGATTTTGTCTTCTGCCTGCCAAATCTGCTATTGATTCTTCCAGCAAATTTTTTTTATTGTAATTTATTATACTTTCTGGTTCCAGGAGTTCTGTTCAGTTCTTTTTAAATTTTTATATCTTTGCTGATATTATTTTATTTATACATTGTTTTTCTGATTTCCTTTAGTTCTTTTGCCATGTTTTCCTTTAGCTTTTTGAACGTATGTAATAGAGTTGTTTTAAAGTGTCTGTCTTACATTTCTAAAGTCTGAACATTTTTAGGGCTGATTTGTGTCAAATGTAAATGGGTCATGCTTTCCTACTTCTTTGTGTGCTTCATAATTTTTTGCTGAGAACTGAACATTTGAATATTATAATGTGGCAACTCTGGAAATAAGATTTTTTAATTTCTAAAGCCTATGGTAGTCCATTTGTCTAGTGACTTTTCCCAATTATAGTTGCAGAAACTGTATTCCTTGTGACGTGTGGTCACTAAAGTCTCTCTTTCTTAGTTTGTGCTCAGCTAGTAGTTTGACAGAAGTTTCCTTAAATGCCAGAATCCCAGTCTTTACCAGTAACTCTGTGCCGGGGCCTTCCTTCAATATTTAGCTAGACTTTTACTGAGACTAGATATTAGCCAGAGGTGAAAACTTAGAGTCTTTTGAGGTCTTTTCTCACTATGTATCTTGGCCTAGCCAAATTAGTGGTTTTAAAAATTTTCCTGTAAACCTAGGTGTTTGTGAATGCCCTAATTTCCCAAAGAAACTCTCTCCCTAGCCTTTTCTCCTAGGCCTTAGTTCATCTGTTGTGTGTCTCAACCATAATCTTTTGCCCCAGCCATCTGATGCTTTTCTGGCCAGACTGAGTTCCAAGATAGGCAAAAAAGGGAAAAGTGCCTTGAGTCCTTCAGGCAGTTCTCAGCCAGATTAGAACAAACCTATATACTTATTTGCAAATAAGATCTTCTCTTCTCCATCCAGAACCAGGGACCAAGGGCCCACACTGGACATACTGGTTGTGCTCTTCAAGGCTTTCACTGAGTCAGAAAGGGGGTGGGAAAAGAGCAAATAAAAATACCACAAATCGTTTCTACTGTTTTATTGAAGTTCTCTTTTTCTTAATTTAGCATTCAGTGGGTTGCTGTAAATACTTTTCAGAGTTTTGACAATGTTATTTCTAACAGTTTTGGCTTAGTTTTTGATATTTTGTCCTGGGACAGGAGCTTGGTGCAGCTCACTCTGCCATTTTACTTACGTCATTCTGTATTATATTTTTTAACAGCATATTCAAGAGATGTTTATTTATAATTCATATACCATACAATTCATGTATTTAAAACATACACTCTAATGATTTTTTTGTACATTCATAGGGTTGTGCAACCATCACTAGAAACAATTTTAGAACATTTTATATCCCTTAAATGAAACTTTATACCTGTTTCCTATCACTCCACCATTTTTTCATTCAGCTCTCCACCCCTAAAATAATAATAATATAACTACTAGTCTACTTTCTGTCCCTGTAAGTTTTTCTATTCTAGATATTTTATGGGAATAGAATCATACTATATATGGTCTTTTGTGATTTGCCTTCTTCACTTATGATAATGTTTCAAGGTTGATCCATGTTGTAGTATATATCAGTATTTCCTTTTCCATAGATGAATACTATTAAGTGCTATTGGTATGCCACATTTTATTTATCCATTTATCAGTTCATGGATATTTGAGTTGCTTTTACTCTTTGATTGTTATGAGTAATGCCGCTGTAAACATGTGTGTACAGGTTTTTGTATGGACATTTGTTTTTGATTGTATTTAGTATATACCTAGGTGTAGAATTTCTGAATCACATGACAATTCTGTCTTTCACATTTTAAGGAAACACTAAACTGTTTTCCAAAATGACTGCCCATTTTAGCGTCCCTCTAGCAATGTATGAAAGTTTCAATTTCTCCATGTCTTTGTCAGCACTTGTTATTGTCTTTTTTGTTGTATGCATTTTAGTGGGTGTGAAGTGGTACCTCCATGTGGTTTTGATTTGAATTTCCTTAATAACTAATGATGTGGAGCATCTTTTCATGTGCTTATTGGCCATTTGTATATATTTCTTAGAGAAATATCCATTCATATCCTTAGCTTACTTCCAACTGGACTATTTCTTGTATTATTTTTGAGTTTTAAATTATCTTGTACATTCTGGATACAAGTTTCTTTTTAGATATGTAATTTGCAAGTATTTTATAGCACTCTATGCAGTGGTTTTGAGACCTATTCATACAAATACATATTCTCACACTCATTTGCCTCTCACTGTTCCATGATACCTCATGTTGACTTTGTACCACACATTATCTATTTTTTTCTCATATGATGGACACCTCCGACTAACCATTATCACAAACAATGCTGTAATTAATATCCTTGTAGAATTTTGTGATGTGTATCTTGGGAATATATGTGCAAAGTGAGAATTTCTGGGCCATGGGCAATTTAACTACCTTCCACTGTGATTTCCAGATTAAATGCACCAGTCAGTACTCTCACTAGCAGTGCATGAGGTGACCTAGCTCAAAGTTCCCACATCCACACCAGCAGATACTATTTTAATTTGCCAGTAGGATGCTTATAAAGTACATCTTTGTTGGAATGTGTGTTTTTCTGACTTATTTTCTTAATTTTGTAGTTTATTAATTTATATAGTAAACTTCCTAAGTACCACTATATTCACTTTTAAAATAAAACAATATCTCTTTTACCAGGTTGCAAGAAATAAATGAAATAATGTATATAATGCCCTTTTTTAATGCTTGATGTATTTGAAACATTTAATAAATATAACGCCTTCTTATTTGTAGTATAAATATGTTGTTGAAAACTATAAAGATTGTTGCAGATATTACTACAGGTGGCCTTGTGAGAAAGGAATAAAACTAGAAAACCAATTATCTCATAAAATGGCAGATATTGTTCTGATAGTTTCTAATATGCTAGCCTCTAAGTGAGTCCTCTCTGATCATTTTACTTTTTTCTATTTCTAATACTTTCCTATGCAAATATTTTAATTACCTGCTATCAAGTATTGCCTAAAGATCTGTTGATGGTCTTTCTATCAACTCTGCAGTCCTGGACTTAGCCTCAGTAAGATTAGAATTTGGCACATTGTGAGAGATGAAAAATTGTCTTAGATAGAACATAGACTTTAGAACTGTGTTATCTGAATTCAGATCCCAAATCTATCATCTAATAACTGTGTGCTTCTTAGCAATTATCCAAATTCTCTAACCTTCAGATTACTCATTGTAAAGTGAGGATCATAATAGTGCCTACCTTGTACAATGGCCATGAAGATGAAATGTAAAGTGTAGAGCACCTGCCACTTAGTAAGATAATTCTATTTATGCTAGCTCTTATCATTATTACTATGATTATTATTAATCTAGGATGTATGTTAATTAACCATTAATTAATTGACAATAGCTCGTATTCATAATATACTTCATAACCTGTGTACCTGATGATTTCTTTTGCTTGTGAGCAAGTAAACATTACATAGCTCTAGATTATGGAAGTTAATGCTAAAATCAGAACTATTCTTATTTTCTCTATCAATCAAGTACAGTTTTATTTTCTTTTACCTTGGAGGAAGCAAGTGGGATTTTTTTTTTTTTTGCCTTGTTCATATACATTTTTTATCTAGCACTAGCAGATTCTGCAGCTTTACATATCAACCAAGCTCAGTAACTCAACGTTAAGGAATGTTATGCAGTATATAATATATGATGTATATATGGCAACTTAAATAAGTTCCTAGAGAGAAAAAGATGATTACGAGTGTGAGCTGCAAGCCAACATTCAGTTTAAATGAAAGGAGAGCAGACAGTAAGAAAGTGAGGGAGGCATTGCAGCGTGCCCAGTTCCATATAGATTCAGTAAATGTGAAAAGCTGGTTTAAACACTTAATAATATTGATCTTCCTCCAAGGGTTTCTTTGGAGCTGACTTAATTAGTGTTTATTAACCATTCTCCACCAAATACTTGTCTAATACCTTAAAAGTGCATTTTAGCAGCTATAATCTCTGCTAGTGCAAGAAAATGCCTCCCTATCATGCCCTCTCCAGTGGAATAACTTAACTTATATCTACCTACCTAATGTTCAAACAATTGATTAAAAAGTTAAAAATTCTTCAAGGTTATGGTTTTCAGAAAGTCCTTGTAATAGTTGTTACCATAGGCGTGTGTGCATGAGAGCCCCTCCTTTATGGCTTCCCAACTCCATTTTTGTAAGGCTTAGCACAAGTGACTCTATTTAAATTCCTATGGCTTATACACAACACAATACCTGGACAAAGAGGAGAAACCCCTCATGACTTCCTGTATTCTCCCTCCCCTCACCTCTCACCCCTTTATACATCCATAGCTTTTGCTGGCTGAGTCCTCGCCTGCCGGACCACCCTCTTCAGTCTGCCCCCATGACGGCCCAGGATGACCTATGTGCCACAGCATCCAGGTGGTCCCCAGGAAACTGACCAATCCCTGGCAGTTCAAGTGGTGGGAATGCAGGCAGTCTCATAGCCCTGACATCACAGGCTGCTCCCACTAGCACCCACCTTCAGAATTACCCCTGCAAGAAGCAGGCACCAGTCTTTATGCTCATAATGCCGTCTCACGTCCAGGGGTTTGTACAAAGTTCACACAAGAACCCTCTCATTATGTTCTCTTTGGGGGGCAACTTTGGACAGGCCTACATTTCAATTGCTTAGCAAGCATCAGGCCCAGGAAGAGACTGTGGGGCTCTTCTCTCTCTTGTCTTAGGGGAGGAGCATGTCCCACAGCCTTACACAGAAAATGCCTCTGAGAGGACGTCTGCCCCAGCAACTGCCTGTTCGATCTTGGCCTGGTGCCACCCTTGCTATTGATCCTTGTAGCCAAGACTAATTATTTCAAAACAACTTATGTAACCTTCTTCATTTTGCCTTTAAAAATCCTTTCCTTCCCTTGCCTCTCTGGGTGCAGCCACGGTCCCCCATGGGCTGCCATGGCACATATATTCCTGGATTGCAATCCCTCCCTCCATTCTGGAATAAACTCATTATCTCTGGCAAAAAAAAAAAAAAAAAAAGTTAAAAATTCATCAATTAACTGGTTTTTTTGTTTATGTAAAATTAAACAAATTAATTTTTTGAGTAAGCTGAATAAAAAAACAACAAACTTGTAAAGATACAGACTTAAGTACATTTTGATGCAAGGAGAACACAAAATATTTTAACCAGTTTGTGATGGGTTTTAAGCATTTTACTATGAGCCAAGCAAAAATAGTCTGGAAAATAACTCATATAATATTAAAGGTTAGAGATGACTGAGTACCCTCAGATAAAATTAGAGCATATATTCACTGATTAATATTTATAAAGTTGAACTTTTAATTTTAAAACGTATTTGTATTTCTTACATTTGTTCATATTTAAGAAGAGGAGAAAGAAGAGAGAAGGGAAAAAGAAAAAAGGAAGAAGAGAGAAAGAAAAGCAGAAAAAAGGGAAAAAGGAAAGAAGCAAGGAAGGAAGGGAGGAAGGAAGACAGGGAGAGAGGGAGGGAGAGATTGCCCAGTAACCATTATGTTCAGTCCAGTGATGCTATTACAACTTCTGCTGCACTCTAAGAGTTAAGGAAGAGTTTAGTGGCTTCTGTAATTCTCCAGAAAATAGGCTCAGCAATTCAGAAGGTTTGCCTAGGCAGGGCAAAGATCAATGAAAAGAGTTAGTAAACAAAAAATGGTAGTAAAAGGAATAAACTAATATTCATCAGTTACTATGTGTCAAATATGGAAGCAGACATTTTTCATATGTTACCTCATCAGTCTTGTGCCATTTCTCTACCCCCACCCATGAAAGTAGATGTGAATATTCTTTTAAAAATAAAAATAAATAAATACACAGAGGGCTAAGAAATGTATCAAGGTAACGCCCTTATGGGTAAAGTTATCAAGGTCACTCATTTAATGGGTAAAAGAATTGAAGACATACTCATCTGACTCCAAAAAGTAAACCCTGTAGCACATGTCACTGCTGAAAAAAGGCAACTCATACTGCATCTTTTAAATGATTTTTATCAATGGTCTTATTAATCTGTACCTTATCCAGAGGTAGTTTCAGCTCTCAAGAAGTAGCTCCAAGTTTCCTGGTCAGTTTTAACCCCAGAGCGGGGGCTGAAATATGTAGTGAAGAAATCAGTGATCAAACTGATTTGGTCATTAAAATAACTGAAATTACTTGCTGTGATGTAATGGCGACAGTTACAACCAAATGAATTGACTCACTGAATTACTTGCTTAGAAATTTCCTTTTTAGGTTACTATGTATACATCCTTTGAGGGTCTGCTAAATTACATGGCAATACACTGAGTCACCGAAGTTTGTTGTCATTTCTTCATTTGTTCATTAACCCGTTTTCTCAATTCTACAACTTCTATTCCAGTCCTATTACGGACAATGTTCGATAAACCAGACACAATCTTTTGGCTGAAAGTGTTTGCAGATACTAAAAGACATAGATAATAAAATCCATGATCTCAACACAGAACAATAATTACTGATGGAGTTAACAAAAAGTAACAAAAATTTTTACAACTTTGAGGACTGCCAGGCAATATCTCCATGAGAAGGCAATTCTTGATTTTGTTCCTGAAGGATGATTTACACTGAGGAATTTGACAGGGAAGGCTGTTGCATTTACAAGAAACTGTATTCAAAGGCATCCAGGGAGAAAGCAGCATAGCAATTTTAGGAAATGGCAAGCAGTTCAATAGGTTTGGAGGTGGACTATAGGAAAGAGAAATGCAAAAAAAGATGAAGTAGACCAGTAATGAGCAACCATAAAGGGTTTATATAATTTATCCAAATTAGAAGAAAATAAACTATGTTAACGTATAAACTGCTAGTTTTGTTTCTCTTACAGGTTTTTTTTTTTTCTTTTAAAGACAATTATCTTTTTTCAAGTAAGCTGAAATAGACACAATTTTTCAGTTTCAAATAGTTCTATGTAACCAAGAATATGTTTTGGTGACTACTATTTCTTCTCAGAGCATTGAAGTTATAAGAAAGCAACCTAGAATGAATCAATAGAGTTTCAAATTGAGAAAGTAACTTGATTCAGCAATATTTAGGAGATGTCCCTATAGGTTACAGTTTTTTAATAGGTGTTCAGAAATTGACATCTCAGGGACTTTTGAAACTATCTTGAGGAAAACAAATCTTAAGTTGTCATTAGTTTATCATCAGGAAGAATTAAACGCTAAATGTGTTTAATTTTGCATGATCAAATATTAAATAAAGATGCTCTATCACAATGTGTTCAAAACTAAGGCAAGCATGAGAAATGCAATTGTTTGAGGAAATTAATATGCAGAGACTTAAAAATTAATGTAGCACACTGCTTGCTTATCTCTGTTCAAAAAAACATTCCAATATCTGTGATTTGCTTTTTATGAGTTCCAACTATTTATATATGAAATGCCAAGTTTTTAATGCTCAATTTGCATGTGCATACAAAGATTCTGGCTACCACCAAAATGGGCCTTTGGATATAAAATGTCCTAGGATGAACTTGAATGCTATTACCCAAGTTTGGAAAGACCATGCAAATTCATAAAATCTATGATTGGTTAGCTAAGTTACTTAGGAGGCAAGTCTAGGAGCCACTCTCAGGGGGATAACATTTTAGCCACCTGAGCTTTGTTAATCGGTTAAAAGCAGGACTAGCAATATATTTCATTATTTTTAGGTCTGAACTCACCTGATCTGGCCATTAGCCATAGGTTCGGCCTTGCACTTTGAAAAATTAAAACTTTCTGAGCTATAGGTTTATAATTTATGAGAGAAAAGGGGCTGGAGATTAACAATGTCATCTCTCCCAATTTTATTAATTTCTTTTCATTTTCCCTGGTTCTGGTTAATGCTCAAGATTTTAGCCAGCAGATACCATCATTGGTTGTATACTTAAACTAATAGTTTCCTCCTTTCCCAAAATATGTATTCCCTCAAATGGGCAAAGATAGGCTTGTTCCTGACAAGGTGAAAGAAAAAAAGAGCAGAGGAAGGGTGAAAGTGTGATTCTTAGCATTGTATGACACTCGTGGTTGTTTTTTGTGGGGGGAAAATGCACTTTGTTTAGGGCTTTGCTTACGGGAAAAAATTCACTCCTAGCATGAACTATATTGTGGGGAGGATGCTAAAGAAATTATGAATATCTATGCATAAGCTAATTTATTATTTACCTAAAAGGAGCACTGTTCTTTTGCCCATACCTACCTGGCAGAATAAAACTGTATAACAAATGTGGAATTATATTGGAAAATATTAGTGCTTTTTTTCTATACTAATTGAATAGATTTGAGTCTTCCTTAGGTTTCTTGTGAAACATACTTTTTCCAGTGGTTACATTTTCAGTGGCTTAAAATATATTTTATGATGCTTTTCTCTTTTAAAGTAGATTTGATTGGATTTAGTTTTCTGACTCCAAAAAGAAAATAGTGTGGTCAGTTTGACAGTGAGCATACAACATTCAGTTTTAGTCTGCATATGGGTGTGTTCATTTTTCAAAAGAATCCAGTTTTTGAGATTTTCATGAGGATCTAAAACTCTAATAATGTTATAAGCCCTTTTTTCTATCAAAGTGAACTTGAAACTAATACTAATGCACTATGATAGTATCTGTTCCACATTTTCTTTTGCAACTTTAGTCAATCAATTTAAGATACTTTCCTAAGTTAGAATCTGGCTTGTGCAGTGTCCTAGTCAGCTCAGGCTGCTAAAACAAAATATCACAGACTGGATGGCTGTTATAGAAAAAAAAATATTCTATGACACTTGTTAAAACATAGTAAGGAAGACTATTCAGGACCATTGTGATAGTTATAAGGAATACTACAACAGTCTTGAAGCTGGGGAGAGAGATTGGACTCTGCATACTGCATAAGCAAGTGGGAATTTTAGCCAAGGAGCAGTGTGAGAGTCAGCGGATGGAAAATTACTAAGAGGAAACGTCAGGGGTCGGGGTATTCTGGCTAAATTAACTTAACAGGATTTTTACTAAAGACAGGCCACAGTGATCAGACATCACCTGGGGGATGGTAGAGGAGGAGGAATCTGATCAGATATTGAAGATAATCAGATATCGAGGATGGGGAGTCCTGGCTAAACTGATTTAGCCAGATTTTTTTGCTAAAACTGGATTTTACAAGGAAGGGCACAGATAGGCCTAGGAGAAGTTTCAGAAGCCTGACTAAAATCTTTCCAACCAAAGAACTCTTATCTTGGATTACACAACAGACATTTGTTTCTCATGGTTCTGGAGGCTGGAAAGTCTACGATCAAGGTGAAGGCAGATTTGGCTGTTAGTCAGGACCCTGCTTCTGGCTTGCAGACAGCTACCTCCTCACATGGCCTTTTCTCAGTGACAGCACACTGAGAGGACACTAATCCTATCATGGGGGCTCCGCCTTCAGGAACTCATCTCAACCTAGTTACCTCCTAAAGACCCCACCTCCAAATACCATCACGTTGGGGTTTACCGTCAACATGAATTTTGGGAGAACACAAACATTCAGCCCATAACAGTCAAAATAGGGTTAACTCTGCTATTATTTTTTAAATGAGGTTCATAGATAATCAAATTCCATTTTGTTTCCAGCTATGCATTCCCAATTAATTCAATAACTTTGCTTGGCTCTGTGAAGTAGAGGATTAATAAAATTATGTAGATAATTTTGTCCAAAAAATAATTTAAGTATTGGTTTAAATAACGTCTTTACTAGGATGTTAATCTGAATTTTCTGTGTCAGCTCTCTGTTAGAGTAATGAATGGATAAACAGAGGTCTTTTACTAGCCTAGAACCTACCAATTAATTGAGTCTAGGAGAAAATGCTGGTATAATTAAAGGCAAGTAAAGGTGAAGAAACTCTAAAGGCCGAAAATGTAAGAAGAGATTTTTAATTGAGGAGAGGCAGAAATTGTGGGTCAAGTTCACTGCATTTTTCTGTTGAATGAAGAACACATTATCTTTTCAGCAAGTATTTTATAAAATTGTTTTATAATTACTTTCCCCACATATTATATAAGTAGAGTTATGTTAATCTTAACCATATAAAATCTTTTTTTTAATTTTTATTTTTTTTAGTAGAGATAGGGTTTCACCATGTACTAGAACGTTCTTAAAAGCTTAAAAGTAAATATGCCTTTGACAAGATTGTAAAACTTGACAAATATAGGCCGGGCACAGTGGCTCACACCTGTAATCCAAGCTCTTTGGGAGGCTGAGGAGGGTGGATCAAGAGGTCAGGAGATCGAGACCATCCTGGCTAACACGGTGAAACCCCCTCTCTACTAGAAATACTAAACATTAGCCGGGCATGGTGGTGGGTGCCTGTAGTCCTATCTACTCCGGAGGCTGAGGCAGGAGAATGGCGTGAACCAGGGAGGCGGAGGTTGTAGTGAGCTGAGATCCTACCACTGCACCCCAGCCTGGGCAACAGAGCAAGACTCCGTCTCAAAAAAAAAAAAAAAAAAAAAAAAACACTTGACAAATATATCAACTGTTATCCTACAGAAAAGGAAAAAAAATTGTTATTTATAAGATTTCTATAAAGTAAAATCCTAGGTTTAGGGGTTTAATTTTATTTTTTCAAATTAAGCTAGATAGGTATGAATTTGTTGACAAAAGTGAAGCAGTTTTATATTTGGTGGTTATGAATTATATAAATTGAATGCAGCAGTAAAAAACTCTAAAACTTAAGATAAAGTGAGTAAATTATACCGTACAGAGAAGAAACATAAAAGTAATAGGTCTAGAAAAATTTAATTAGACTTGTGGCAAGGTTAAATACAAAATATTGTCTAACTTGGTGAAAAAAATAATAGACGCATATACATATATCTCAAGTCTCACCCTGAAGTTCAAGAATATAGTTTATAATTGGGTACAGATCTGATATTTCCCTCTAATAGATCTAGTCCCTAGAAGGCATAGAACTTCCAGCACTCAAGTCTGACTTCTTTGCCAGATCACAGATTCCTTATTCCATGCTCTGTGATCATTCAGTTGCTATTCTGAGAGTGGAACTGGTATATTGTTGGGCAGCTGTAATTGCTGTTTTTACTACACTAAGCTGAAATTGGGCTCTGTAACTTTGCCCATTGGTCCTGGCTGATTGGCACAACACAGAGCAGTTTTTCTTTGTCTCCCTGTAGACTATCCTTCAAATCTACATTTTAGTTAATAAATTTGTGTAGTTTGACTCTGTATGTTTTGATAATACAAAGCACTTGTCTTAGTCTGTTTGGGTTGCTAAAGAATTAGCATAGGCAGAGTGGCTTATAAACAACAGGAATTTATTTCTCACTCTTTTGGAGGCTACAAGTCTGTGATTAGGATGCAGCATGGTTGAGCTCTGTTGAGGGCCCTCCTCCTAGTTCAAGGACTGCAGTCTTTTTGCTCTGTCCTCACATAGCAGAAGGGGCAAGGGGTTTCTTTTGGGCCTTTTTTAAGAGGACATCAATCCCATTCATGAGACTTCTGCCCTCAGGACTTAATCATCTCCTAAAGGCCCCACCTCACAACATTATTACCCTGGGGAATCAGGATTGTAACACACGAACTTTGGGGAGGACACAAACACTTAGACCACAGCAGCACTTGTGTCTCAATGTATTTTCTTTACTCCCTAGATGTTTTTCTAATAGAATGCTTCCTCTCAAAATGTGCCACTGAGAAATGAAAATGCTATTCTCAGACAAGCTCAGAACAAAGCCATCCAAAATATTGTAAGTTTAGTTTTTGTCAAACGATCATTTTATTCACTTATTTTGAACTTGTGGCCAACTAAAATAACTACAATATGTTTAACAGAAACTACTGCTAAACTAAGTTTTAAACAGGATATTTATAAAATTAGTATTTTTTCTGTAACTGAAATTAAAAAGGTTTTCTGTATTTTCACTAAATTATGTTCCTAAATTTTAGCCTTTATTTTAATATTACGAGAAACATAGTTGTAATTTACATATATTAGCTATTTCTTTCAATATTGTCTCCTAAAACTATATAGCGTGCATCTCATGGCATTTTCCATGTCTTCGTTTGGTGTGGAGAACTGGAAATGTCTCTAGAGACATTGAGACATTTTCCATATTAAAATCAATCTACTGATTGACAGTTTTGGGATATAGATATTAAACGAGCTATTGAATCCGATCTATATTTTTAACCTTGTCCTTATAGATATAAATAGAAATAAACAAATGTTTTATTGAACCCAAGAGGATGTATTTTTTCTAATATAATAGATCATAATAGAGGAAATGAGGTCTTTTAATAGAACTTCTTAAGAAACTCATATTAGTAGTAAACAGACATTTTCTTTATTTCATTTCATTAATCCTAGTGCTCTCTCAAAACTGGCATGTGTGTCAGTCATAAAGCTGCTCTAAGGCACTGGTTCAGAAGTATAATCAGAATGACAGTTCCCCATAGCAATTTGTCTAAATAAAAATAAGAAGGATAATTTGGCAACACACAACTTGAGCTATTTCCTACCTTTTAGGAAGCCGCAGTGAAACTCTGCCATCAGATACTATATCAATCGGCATTCCAGCCATAAATAAACGGACTCAGGTCTTCCCCACTGGAATTTCTTTCTTAGTTTATTCAATTAAATTTTTAGATTGTTTTATCAAATCTTTAGCAGATAAGGAAGCAGATGCTTAGCATTCCCATAACTTAAGAGCCAGAGTCTGGGATCCAATCGAGCCACATCTTACTCCAAAACTATGTGATTTAACCCATGTCATAGCTCTTTGGATTTTGAATTTTGCATTTATACAATGAGGAGGATGCAGTAGAAGCTACCTAAAATTCCTTCAACCACTAACACTCAGTTCAATTTTATACTAAATATAGTGATATAAGCCAAATGTATCTGTAGAAATAGCCACTTGTATACTTGCTCTATTTGGAAATAATTTTATTCTTCCTTTGTTCTTCACCAAATGTCAAGAAATACATATTTCTGTGTCTCCCCCTCCACACACACTCTCTCTCTCCCTCTCTCCCTTTTTTCTGTAGATATCAGGCATTTTAAATATCAAGCAGTGACTGCAAAAGACTGCACATTGGGATACACTTTCAAAACAATTTAGCCACTTTGAAATGTAAATTTGATAAGCAAAAGCACTACTGACACAGTTACTGTACTCCTTGCAGAGCCTTAAACAGGTGCAAATGAGTTCATTTTGTGATAAGAACCTGCGTTTGTTGGAGAACAGCATTTGGAAGTAGTCAATTAGCAAATTCCAAGATATCTGAAATGAGAAGAAAGTATTAAATTGCAAAGGGAGATTTGAAGTGGTATCTACTGTATTAGTCTGTTCTTGCACTGCTATAAAGAAATACCTGAAACTGGGTAATTTATTTGACTGGGTCAATTTAATGGACTTGTGGTTCCACGGGCTGTAGAGAGAGCATGGCTGGGAGGCCTCAGGAAACTTTCAATCATGGTGGAAGAAGAAGGGGAAGCAGGCACTTCTTACATGGCTAGAGAAGGAGGAAGGGAGTGAAGGAGGAGGTACCACTCACTTTTAAACAGCCAGATCTCATGAGAACTCTCTCACTATTGAAAGAACAGCAAGGAGGAATCTGCCCCAGGATTCAGTCGCCTCCCACAAGGCCCCTCCTCCAAAATTGGGGATTATAATTCAACATGAGATTTGGGCAGGGACATAAATCCAAATAATGTCATCTATCCACTGATGCACATATGTAATAATGGGTTAAAGTCTGTATAACATGAGTCCCTGCTAATTTTGTTTAATGATGTTGCCTCTTCAGTTTTGCCGTGCCAATCAAGACCTGCACTATCACAACTTTTTGTTGTAAGTAGCTTATGTTTGCCTGGTCACACCCTACTATTGAGCAGAAAACTCTCAATATGATCTGAGGCTAGATTCCAGGGATTTGTATGGATAAATAACTATTTCTGAATATTTGTATTTTTCTTGGTAAGAAGTTTTGTGATTCTTATAATATAAAAGCTTTTAAGCATTAGTTTTTAACAAAATATGAAAGTTTATTTTTAATTAAATGTAGTATGTACATGGAAAGAGCCTTCACTTGTGCTAATCCTTTAACACTATTCTTTGATGTCAACTAATTTTCCTGTAGAGAAGGAAGTTGCGTCTATATATCTGGAGGTTTTATTAGAGTAAGAAACAATGAATAATAATACTTTAGGATTACTGCAAAAAATGTGGCTCCTTTGGCAATAATCCAGTATAAAATAAGTCTTTAATTCTTTAAAGGAATATATTAAATTAATTTGTTTTGTGTGTTTTGAGATGGAGTTTCACTCTTGTTGACCAGGCTGGAGTACAATAGGCAGATCTCGTCTCACCACAACCTCTGCCTTCTAGGTTCAAGAGATTCTCCTGCCTCAGCCTCCCAAGTAGCTGGGATTACAGGCATGTGCCACCATGCCCGGCTAATTTTGTAATTTTTTTTAGCAGAAACAAGGTTTCTCCATGTTGGTCAGACTGGTCTTGAACTCCCAAACCTAGGTGATCCACCCACCTCGGCCACCTAAAGTGCTGGGATTACAGGCGTGAGCCACTGTGCCCAGCCAAATCAATTTTTATAATTTTTATAATTCCTATTTGCCATATTCTATTCATTGTTCAATGTAAAGGATGCTAGGCTTATATTCAGAGCTATAATTGATGAAGAAAGCACAGAAATAAATTTTGTTCACTACTTCTGACATGTAAAATAGTGGAGTCACTATGTCCATACTGCTACAGCTATTGTTACTATAGGTTGTTAAGAACAAATATTGATCAAGAAATGTCAACATTTTTCTAAGGGTTAATACTCAAAATACTTAGCAACAGGCACATTATAGGCACTAATTAACCAGAAAAGATTTTGGCCATTAACAATTCATAGCACTGTACAGATTTGTGCCACCTGAATATCAGTCCTGCTGGTAGGTGCTATTATTTTCCCAGTTTTATAGATAAAGAACTGAGACTTTAAAAGATTGAATAATTTCTCCAAAGTCTATAGTCAATATAAGATTGAAACCTTGTCTGTTGAACTTAGGTTGACAAATCCTTGCTGTAACCACGACATAGACATTGGCTATCTCTGTGTAGGGTTTCGGCGGGTGTTAAACAATGTGTGTTAGACAAGAGGACTTGACAATAATATTAACATATCCTCATGAGTCTGGGAATGACTTTATATTTTGTAACCCAACACTAATTTTACAAAATAAGAAAACAAAGTCTAAAGCAATTAAGTGATGCTCTGTCTTATAGTATGTTTCAATCCTTTGTCATTTAATGTGATTTTTGTAAGTTAAATATTAGAAACACTCTTTTACTTATTATCATTGAATGTAGTCATAGAAATAATAGGTGATGACAAGTAGATCCCTATGACTGATTGCTTGCAGGTATTCACCATTTCAAACAGTTTAAAGGTAAACCAATTTATAAACATAATTTAAATGTCTTACACTTTGATAGATCAATTCCCATAAATAAACATGAAAGATACCAGAGGACTGTGTGGTGGTTCCACTTTTATTTTTTCACACTTCTCCACCAAAAATAGAAGGATTGCAGCAGGTAGATGTGTCTGGAAGTCTGAACAATAGGCAGCCAGAGATTAGTCTCGTCTATATCCTTCCCCACCCTATGAGGTCATCAATTTTTCAAGAGTTAAAAAAGAGAAGATGACTGGGCGTGGTGGCTCATGCCTGTAATCCCAGCACTTTCAGAGGTCGGCAGATCATGAGGTCAGGAGATCGGGACCATCCTGGCCAACATGGTGAAACCCTGTCTCTACTAAAAATAAAAAAATTAGCTGGGCGTGGTGGTGTGTGCCTGTAATCCCAGCTACTCAGGAGGCTGAGGCAGGCGAATTGCTTGAACCAGGGAGTCAGATGTTGCAGTGAGCCAAGATCATACCACCGCACTCCAGCCTGGTGACAGAGCGAGACTTCATCACTCCATCTCAAAAAGAAAAAAAAAAAAAAAAAAAAAAAGACAAGAGATGAATTCCGGGAAAATATTGCATGCATAGGTTGTTTATTTTGTCATAAAATATCTTGGCTTTTTAAGTTAGACTTTATAGGTACTTTATATAGCATAACCTTAGCTCATTTCTTGCTTATCATATCATCCACAGTTGCCATTTACAATTATATATATATAGCCTACATATTTGAAACTTAAAAACTCAGTCCATTCAATTCCTTTTCTAAATCATAGACTGCTTTATTCTTTGATAAATTTTTCCTGATTACTTTCATTTTGCATTTTTTGGATCTGAGTCAAAATCATGTGAAGGCTCCAGGGAATAGCTGCAACCTACATTATTACTTTAAAATTCAAAAAAATGTTTAAAGCATATGGTAAGAAAAATTGTTCTTTTGATCTAACTTACCTGATTTAGGGAGTTAGTGTTCATGGAGTTGTGCTGAGCTTCAAACAAATACTAGGTGAACTGTTGAGGACAGGATCTTATTGATGTTACTAAGAGTTTTAAAATTAAAAACAACAACAAGGCAAGGCACTGTGGCTCATGCCTGTAATCTCAGCACTTTGGGAGACCAGAGGCCAAAGCAGAAGGATTGCTTGAGTCCAGGAGTTTGAGCGAGCCTGGGCAACAAAGTGAGACCCTGTCTCTGCAAAAAAATTCAAAGGAAAATTAGCTGGCTGTGGTGGTATGCCCCTGTAGTTCCAGCTACTGTGAGGCTGAGGTGGGAGGATGGCTTGAGTCAGTCAAGGCTGCAGTGAACCATGATCATGCTACTGCACTCAAGCCTGGGAGGCAAAGGGAGACTCTGTCTCAAAATAAAACAAAACAAAAACAACAATAAAAACAAACCCGAATGCCACGTTGCATTTTTTTGGTATGTCATTTATCCTTTGATTTCCTTCTTTTATTGTTTCACCCCTTCTCCCTTCTTGCCATAAATACAGGATTCCCCTGGTGAGTCACACCTTAAATATACCCACAGGCATACATTGTAGCAGGAACATAAAAAGCCGTTCCTTCATGAATATACATTAAAATGGAGTGAAGGACCCTCTCCTACCTCTTTGACTATCAGTATTCATTGTCTAATAGAATATTGAATTATTTTCTTCCAGGTTCCCCATTTAAAAATCAATGTTCTGCTAGACTGAGCGAACTGACAGTAGTATAAGGCTCGCTAGACCAACAACTGGATGCCCTGGGAAATGGAATCTAAGGCTGCCTCTGTCAATGATGAGAGAGATAAGAAAGAAAAAGCATAATGGTATATGTTTTATTTGCAGGCATGAGGATTTTTATGAATTTTTTAAGGGAGAGGAGAAGTATGGATTAAACTCAAGAGGATATTAAATCAAATAAAAGGATTAAAACTATCTATTAATTACTTTTAGGGATGGATGAACCTTGCCATATTTTGGGTTTATTGAGTATCTCTAATTTTCCGAATGTCTGGAGTTTTCTTTAAAAAAGCTTCTTCAGTTACCTTTGTTCGACAGATCTTGCACAATTTATGATAAATTCAAATTAAAATATTTTAATTTGGTTTGCAACTAAGAAAACATTTGGCTTTATGCCTTTTCCTATTGATGTTTGAAGTTTCATTTTAAGGCAAGATTTAAGTCTTCTAGAAGTTTTATGTGTAATAAAACAGTGTTTGTTTTTTAAAAATTGATGTAGCATTTGCTATATCAGTAACACTTATTATTAAGGAATGAGACGGAAATTTTAAGGGTACACATTATGCATAGCTGTGTTGATACTGTTTTAGACATAATCTACTGGTTTTAATAAGATTGAAATGCAGCCTTTCCAAATATATGCCGGATGCACCAGCATTTATAAAATAAAATCTTTTAAATAGAAGTTTAATTAATTTTTATTTTATGTCAATACTTTTGGAAAACATCATTTTTGTCACATTTACCTACTTTGGAAAGCATAAACAAGAATATGATTTGTAAAAACTACATGTTTGACCTAAATTTTATGTCGATATTGAATTGAATGTAGTGGCAACTTTAAGTAAATTCATAAACATAATTAATCTTACTTTGTATATTTATGTATGTGTGTATATATATATGTATATATATGTACATACACATATTTTAATTCTCAAAACACCATCAGCAAAAGAATGGTTTTCAGTATGATTGAAAATACTACTTGTTATCATATACTCAGCCTCTTGCTAAGACTACTTCTACTCAACCAACCCATTTTCATCGTTGTTTCTTTTTCTCCTTCTGGGACTTACTTGCAATTCTATTAGACTACTCAGCATATACTCAATGATCAAAATAGTCTCATTTTGTTGATGGCAATAATATATATATATTTTTTTTGGTCTAAAAAGAGCCATCTTACCTGTGAATATAGCAATTCAGAGCATCTTTTCTATTGCTGTGAATTTCCACCTGCAGAAACCATTTTGCAGATTTCTAGAGAAGAGGTTTGTTACAGGCCATCCAAACAGCATCAAGGGCTCATTTTCATTTGTTTAACAGAGATGTCATTTTTCTAATTTTCTCACCAATGTACCCTGAAGTACTTTATCTTGTCTAATATTTTCTCAGAATACAGATATTGTTTTATCTAAAAATACATTTTTATTTTTAGGGACAAGAAAAATCTAGAATCAAACTGTGGTAAGTAAATATATTTCTGAGATAAGAAAAAAATAATCATTAGTGATCATCAGACTTTCAATCCCACCAGGGGGCATCCCTGGTACAGGGTAGTTTCATCTAAGCATTTGGCTGAGTTTTCCTCAAACTGGCTATGCCTCTTAAAAATAGCATATTCTCAGATCTGCTGTGAATGGGCTATGGTATGGGATTTCCAAAATCAATTTCTAAAGTATTCTTTCAATCCCTCTAGAAAGAATATACATGCAAGTACCAGTTAGCTTCTTTAACATTTGAATTTGAAGTAAAGTAGTCAAGATAGGCCAAGGTCTGAGGAAGTCAAAAGAAGTTGACAGGCTGCTTTTGGCTTCTCTTAAATGTGTGTGTGTGTGTATATACATATATGTGTGTGTGTGTATATGTATTTGTGTATATATGTATATACACATATATGTATATATACACATATATACATATATACACACACACCACATATATACACATTCATATATATATACACACACACACTGCAGTGAACCATGATCACATAATAAAATACATATATTTCATTCGATTTTGGGCACATAACCTTGTTATTTTACAAACATGTTCTTCTTACTTATTTCACATTATTTCTATAGATGACTCTTAAGAAATTATATTTTAAGATTCTTTGGTTCTTTGGTAATGTTGCTGGAATTTTTTTTTTTTTTTTTTGCTCTGTTTTTAATTGAGGAATGGGAATGACCTCTAAAGCAAAAACAGAAGTTTCAAAATTGCTAATGATTTGTTCACAATTGCTGAAGAAACAATGGTGATGTCCCTGTTAGTGTGTGCCATTGCAAATAGAACCATTAAAATGCGCTTGTGATATTTGTATTAGCTTTCCTTCTATTTTATAAAGACTGTTCTTCCCTAACATCTTTGCGCTAAGCAGAGTCTGTGATTCTTCTCATATATGGCAATTCCTTTTTACCTCTTCTACATTGTAATTTTTAGGTCTTTTCTGAGTTAGTTTTCAATTCATTAACTTTAAACACTAAGATGTCTCTTCCTGCCTTTCCAGAAATGCATATTTTATTTGGCCACATACCTCTCAAGACAGATTCAATGAAACTTGGAACTGCTGAAAACATTTACTAATCTTTGATTGCTATTTGCAGTTGGAGGTAGCTGTCTCCTACATCCTTTTCCCACTCAACTCAGCAAAAATTAAAATTGACAGAAACAATTTCTAGAAAGAAAGTGGAAAAAAATGAACAAAGGAGTTGAAAACATATATCCTCTTTTTTTACATTAAGGTTTTTTCACATTGCTTTAAGTAACTTTCTGTTTTAACAGTAGTTCAAATGTATAATATGTACACATTCAAATTACACAAAGAAAATCATATAAAATCCCTTAATTTGACTGATAAGAAAAAAAGCTGTTTTGGGTACTCATTATGTACCCAATATATATGAGTCAATTGCTTTTTAAAACTATAGTGATCAGAGGTAAAATTAATGGATACAAATTAAAAAAGAGTTTTAAGATCAGAATACATTAAAACCTACAAAATGTCTTGTTTTGCCATGGGTTTGTCAATAGATCAAATGTGTAAACCATTATAATATAAGTGATAATGCAGCATCACATCTGTGCAGTGAACATTTTGTTTTAACTCTAAGTAAAAACTACCTGAAAAAAAAATTCAGGGGGCATATCTCACACTTCAGGTTTCTATGTCCAGATATTATTTTCTTCCATTAAAAACTTAGAGACTGCAATGTGACACCCCCTGGATAGTCTATAATAAGGTTTGTTTGTTTGTCACACCCAATGTATTAAAATTTAGGAAATTGTACCACTTTATTTAGATATTCTGCATTACTTGAAAACTAAGGGACAATAACACTGGATTCTCATTTCGCCAAGGCAATATTTGCTGACACCAACTGGGTCTTGCCTTCCTTAGCTAGAATATACATTTCTAAATTTACCATAAGCCTCTCCATTCCTTAATGTTTTTACAGCTGACTGACTTCATTCATTTAGTAACTGCCTGGCCCTCTAAGCATTCCATTTGCAATTGCTTGTATAAAACATGTGGCTTTGATGAAATCCTCAAGCTGGAAGTCTATTGGGAATTCCAGGATATTCTGAGGTCTGTATAGGACTGGAGTCTATTCCCAGATAGGCTCAGGACGGTGTATTGAGAGCAATGGTTTTGAGCTCTGATTGCACCCAATGCCCTTTCCTATCCCAAATGTTTTATAATGTTCATTTTTTAAAAGTGAAATAAAATTTCAAGATAATAGACCCTACTTAAGCATGTAATTTATACACACTGCCCTCATTACTATGATGATGAATTGAAGAAGTGTGAGATAAATGCTTTGTCATGATTATATTAGAAGACACAATGAATTAGACAGATGTACACCTATAAAGAGATGCACTACAAATATAAAAGTTGTGAATGTGAACTGATCCAAGTGTGTACCTGTGATGATTCTAACGGCTAAAACAGCATTGCACTCAGCAACATGATTTTCTGACACAGTTGGCATAGTAAAGAATTCCTGGCAAAGTTTCAAATGAAAGAAACACACAATGTTTCTTCTATATACATGGTAGTACATTTACAGGGCTAAATGTAATTAAAACCAGGCCAAAACTGCTTTGTGTAGGTATGAGAATATGTGAGTAAGATCCAACTTGGCTGAGCTCCAGTACACACACCTTTCACTATTATGCCGTGTGTTATCTGGTGAGAACTTAGTCAAATGGCATCTGGAAAAATGCTTTGTTCAGAAAGACTTTCTTTCTCATTAGAAGATATCTAACATCCTTAGACATAGACAAACCCTGGCCCAACTGAATAAGTGGCATTAGTGCCTTCAAGTTGTTGTGCCAACCAAAACAAAATAAAACAACAGATATCTCCCAGAATGTCTCCTGCAGATAGTACTGGACTCTGAAGAGGAACAATTGTCTAATGTGAACAACTGTCCAGAATTCTTAAGCAAATATAATCTGAAAGTTAAATGGTTGGCCTTTTAAATTTAAATTGACAGAGAAGGAAAATTTTAATTGTTTATGTAGTTTGTAAAATCTTACTGTGTTAGCATGTCAATGCATTTGCAAAAAATTCCTTGCTTTAAATTAAATAAATTCTAGTAGTTGTTTTCAGGTAATTTCAAATTACTTTTAGAAGTCTTATAACACTATAAAGATATTTTGTAAAATTTTTTTAGAAATTAAAAAAATTCCAACTTTTATATATGCTATATAATAAAGAAGTGAAAAGAAACAATTTGCAAGCAAAATTTTTAGTTTTGGGAAAAACTATTATTATATATGTTTCATTTTACTTTTACTTTTAACAATAAACATATAGAAAAGTAACTTTGACTTTTCTCCAATAGCTGCTGCAAAATGCTTTGTTTATTTAAAGCCTCATTTGTAAACATAGATGTAAAAAATTATGTTTTATCTCAGGTTTGATTTGGAGATTAAATGTAGATTAAAATTTGACTACTTGGCCGGGCGCGGTGGCTCAAGCCTGTAATCCCAGCACTTTGGGAGGCCGAGACGGGCGGATCACAAGGTCAGGAGATCGAGACCACAGTGAAACCCCGTCTCTACTAAAAATACAAAAAATTAGCCGGGCGCGGTGGCGGGCGCCTGTAGTCCTAGCTACTCAGGAGGCTGAGGCAGGAGAATGGCGTGAACCCAGGAGGCGGAGCTTGCAGTGAGCCGAGATCGCGCCACTGCACTCCAGCCTGGGCAACAGCGTGAGACTCCGTCTCAAAAAAAAAAAAAAAAAAAAAAAAAATTTGACTACTTGTTTCAGAACAGAATATAAACTGATTTTAATTCTAATACTCATATTTTGATCTAAAATAATTTCTATGGTTTTTAAATTTATGCTGTGTTTTTTTAAGTTAAAAACGAGAAATATTTAGTTGTATTTCTCAAATAATGCTTTGTGAACATGTGTAGTCAAATCTTATACATTAAAAAATTAGCTATAATCATAGGTCCTTTTTCTGTTTATGAAATATTACAGACTTTCTAATATGCCTGTAGAATTTTGATTACATAAATTTTATTTATAATCTGGGTAAGCATATCCTGAGACAAATTTGCAGAAATAATTCCTTTCATAATTCTATTAACTTGTTTCCTATCATCAGTGTTCTTTATGTTAGAATGGTCTCTGGTGATATACATTAAGCAACATATGGCAAAGAACCATTGTAGGGTGGCTGGCAAGATGGCTGAATAGGAACAGTTCTGGTCTGCAGCTCCCAGCGAGATCAAGCAGAAGGTGGGTGATTTCTGCATTTCCCACTGAGGTACCTGGCTCATCTCATTAAGGCTGGTTAGACAGTGGGTGAAGCCCACAGAGGATGAGCTGAAGTAGGGTGGGGCGTTGCCTCACCTGGGAAGCGCAAAGGTTTGGGGAACTCCCTCCCCTAGCCAAGGGAAGCCCTAAGGGATTGTGCCGTGAGGAACAGTGCATTCTGACCCAGATACTAGGCTTTTCCCACAGTCTTCGCAAACCACAGACCAGGAGATTCCCTCAGGTGCCTACACCTCCAGGACCCTGGGTTTCAAGCACAAAACTGGGCAGCCGTTTGGGCAGACACCGTATACATTACCTGCCCATTAGTCACTTAGTAGCTGTCTTGGTTGTCAGAACAACAGATCACAAGAAGAAGGATAAGTACAGTATAAGACACATTGGGAGAGAGAGAGGCCACATTCATATGACTTTTATTACAGTATATTTTTATAATTGTTTTATTGTATTATTAGTTATTGTTAACCTCTTACTGTGCCTAATTTATAAATTAGTTTATTATAGGTATATATGTTTAGAAAAAACAAAGTTTATAGAGAGTTTAGTACTATCTATGGTTTCAGGCATCCCCTGGAGTCTTGGAATGTATCCCTCAAGAACAAGGGGGGGAACTACATTTGACCCTTGAACAACATAGGTTTGAGCTGTGTGAGACCACCTATATGCTGATGTTTTTCAACCAAATGCAGACTGAAAACACAATATTCACAGGATATGAGACCCGCATATACAGAAGGCTGACTTTTCATACATGCAGGTTTCTTGGGGCTGACTGCAGGACTTGAGTATGCATGGATATATGCAGGAAGTCCAGGAACAAATCTTCCGCATACATCAGGGACAACTGTACTATATTACAGAGTGGGACCTTTTAGGAGGTATTAGGCCATGAGGACTCCCCGTTATGAATGGGATAATGCCTTATAAAAGGACTTGAGGGAGTGAGTTTGCCTGTCACACTCCTGCATGTGAGGACACAGAGTTCATCCCCTCCAGAGGAAGCAGCATTCAAGGCATCATCTTGGAAGCAGAGACCAGGCCCTTACCAGGCACCAGACTTGACAGTGCCTTGATAGTGGACTTCACAGTCTCCAGAACTGGGAGAAATAAGTTTCTGTTTATAAATTCCCCAGCGTCTGGTACTTTGTTAGAGTAGCAGAAATGAACTAAGACACCCTGCTTTAAAATTTTTTACCTATGTGATAAAATCCTTGCTAATGATCTTCTTTCTTCATTCAATCACATATTCGCATCACTGTATAACCTAGATCTCAGATAGTACCCAGAGGAAGACATAATCAACTACAGATCATCATCATCTATCATGAAATGCTTATACAGATGTAATTTTACTATATTTAAAATATTTAAGCCCACTAACAGTCTGTTTCTAAAATATCTTTTTAGCAAAACCATTTTATGAATACCAAGCTCAAGATACATGTTTCTGACAATTTTTTAATTATCAAACTATATAAAATAAATAACTCGGATGGGGCTTTCAAGTCTATGGAGGATAGTTCTACATGCTGCATTTATTTTGGTCCCTCCTCCTAGAATGGTACCTGTTTGTTCAAATGAATAGATATATGAGCTTTATAAAAACTGAATTTTAGTTATTGTTTGCTCAAAGTGGGACACTTTCTTCCTTTTATATTTAAAAGGAGAATTATAGAATAATAATGCCCTACAAGAATTATTTTATTATTATTTTTAACTTGAAGAATATTTACCACCTATCTCTCATAAATATTGTAAAAATCATTCACTTTTTAACATCTTTAAATCTTTCTATGAAAAGTGTCATAAAAAATACTACACCGTTGTGGTTCTTTTATCTCTTTCCAAGCTGTATCTTAGTTGTCCATTTTCCTCTGGGAAGGTGTTCTAAAGATGTTTTTGCAGAGTATCATAGTAGGACTTTAAACTAAGCATCTAAAACCGTTCACTATGAACACAGGGTAAATTGGGTTACATTGGAATGACAGTATATTCATTTGCAAGTCCCCTAACACAGTTATTTCAACAACTTAGCTTTTGCATTTATAGTCAGCTCCCAGCTGCAGAGGGAAATTCAATGGCCTCATTATTGTGTCTGAACTGAACTGTGTCATGCAGGAGGAAAGGCAGAGTCAGAGGCAGATTGGGCCTTCCGGTTCATCTGCAGTTTGAGCTGGTTCAGCAGCAGCCCTGAAGTCCGGAGTTATGATAGCATCAGCTCTCACGTGATGAAGCTCTGGTTCCTCTTTAAACCCTAAAGGAATAGCAATTTCTGCTCTTTGAGATGTGCAGAATTCTTTTGAACTCCTGTTGGATTCAGGGATCACAGGGATCAGCTTGACTCTTGGAAGCAGGATGTATTCATTCAGAGGCAGCAGCTTTGGCAGCCAAAGAGGATTGTCAGAGCCTATTTTCCTTTTAGCAGCAGGAGTAAGTACTGTAAAGAAACAGGGCTCAGGGAGGCTGCATGATGCATAAACAGTATGTAATCCACTGAATGTGCTGGGAATTAGAGAATAAGGGAATAGGAACACAATTCTGCTGCAAATACACTGTATGGGCGACACTGTTCCACTGTGTAGACTATTGCTTGCTAAACAGTTCTTGCTTTTTGGAGGAAGTAAAGTATCCCATACATATTGAGTTTCTCTCTCTCTCTTCATTATATATTTAACCTCCATGATTTACACACTCCCATCTTCCACAAAAATTAAGATTCTGTCACTGAATTCTGAACTCATGGCATACATATCTCTTTCTTTACACTACTGAATCATGCCACTTATTAAAATCTATTAAAAGAAAATAAGAGTGACAGGGAAAATTGCAGTTTAATAGCAAAAAATGAACTCAAGCATCAAAATAAGCATAGGGCAATGCTGAGCATGGCCGGGATGATACTGTTTTATGCATACTAGAGAAAAAATATACTTCAGAGAAATGACTTAACTAGTAAGTGAAATAGAAAACGTTTTCCTGGTGATTTGTATTATAGACAGGATTTGACTCTTTGAGTAGACTTGCAAACACTCTGGGCAGGAATAAATAAAGAAGACTGCTATCAATCATTGGATATTTACGCTAAGAAGGACTGTTTTCTTCTTCTTCTTCTTCTTTTTTTTTTTTGTCATTTGTTTAATGGGCCACACAGCATGGCTCCTGAAGACTATGGCTCCAAGCCCTGAAGGCACATGCTCCAAACCCAGCACATGCTCTCTCCCTGCTAATTTTCCAGCACTATTCAGAAGAAGGAAACTGAATGTAGGAAACAGCAATAGAAAGAAGAGAGGCTTGGCCAAGCATAATACTTGCAGCTGCGTTTCTGTTTCTGGGACAGCTCTGATTTGCTATTTCTTCGCAGCAGCATGTTCAGGAGAGTGAGATTTGGCATAGGCTTCCACATGGCTTTCTTCTTGCAGCGGAGAAGAAATGGCAGGAACTCCATTAGTACATTTTTAAATTGCCCACTTATTTCCCACTGAAAGGGAAAGATTTTAGGCTGTTTCACAGGATAATAGAATAATGAACAGCAATTAGTCAAAGGTTGTAAAAAGAATGCTTCTTAGTGTGATAACATTTGTCAGCACAATTGTGTCATTTAGACAGAAAGGTGGCTTTCATTTTTTGCTGTCACTTTGTTTTTCAATTTCTAAACATTTTACATTCAAGAAAATAGTATCAGTGTAAACCCTGCACTGCTACCTTAGTCTTGGAAACAAAAGAGGATGTTTAAGAAAAATACATTTTAATGTGTGAGCTTATCAATAAATTTTGACTTTTTAAGCTATCATACTTATTATTTTCTACAATCTGTCAAATTGATTTTGACACAGTGTCTATGCTATGCACGGTGAATGTAAATTAGGTCTGGGTAGCCAACATTTTAAATGTTTTAGTCATCTTGTAAATATTCAAATGCATGGCTTCCAAAGAATGTGAGCTACTGGGCATTGGCACATGTTTTCCAGTAACTGAATTAGCAGAATTGGGCTTTGTGGGAAGCCTCTACCATTTGGTTACTTTATAGTTCTCAAGGCTAAGGAAAGGAGAAGAAACACGAAAGACATAAATGCTTCAGATTCATCTCCCTTGACATCAAGGCAGCAAATGTGTGAATGGAGATGACATGCTCCTGAACTGCAGAATATAGAATGATGGTTGCCTTTAAAAGAAATCTAACATTGCTACAGTATTCCATTTAGGGCCCATAAGTGTGCATTGTGTATTGAATAATAAAAAGTCACCTAATATTTCTATCTGAAATATGCTTTTTCTTTTGTGTAACTGCTTGTAAATAAAATTGTTTAACATTTGTTCAATAGGAATTTATTGAGCATATATTATGTCAAAGAATATTTGTTAGACACTAGAAGAATGAAGAACTTCCAGGCATGTAATAAATAGTGTATTGAAAGGCAGAATGCATTTTGTTCAATAAATCGTGGCAAAGGTAGAATGCAATGGAAAGTTACTAACCAAAGGAAAGAACATTAATTTCAACTGGTTTAATTTTAGAAAGCTTTATGAAGAAATTGGCTTTTGAGTTAAGCCTGAAACAGTGATCAGAATGTCCATAAAGTGAAGGAAATCATGAGGAAAGGCACCTAGTTATTAATGATCTTACTCAAAATCCCATAGCTGGTAAGTTGGGATTTGAACCCAGTTCCTATGGATCTGAAACCCATGTTCTTTCTGCTATGGTAACTGGGTTTCCTGGCACCTAGTTATTAAAGCTCACACTACAGCCTAGAAAGGCTGAATTATAGAATGCATGGAAATAATAACATGATAGTTTTGAAAACATTCAGCTTGAGTTTATTAGAAAATAGAAGTCAATAAATTCCAAATTAAAGCACACCATACCTAGTGGTTAAATTGCATTTTGGGAGACAATGTGACATAAACTTTGATTCGTATCTTGCCTATTCCTGTCACCCACAGGAGCATTTCTTAGCATCTCCAAGCTTCAACTAAAATATATCAAATGTAAAACCTATATAATAGGTTTGTTATAAAGACTTTATTGAGATGCTCTATATGATATATATAAAATATACAAATACTGTGCCTAATACTCATTTATGGTAACTTCAATTATATCAGCAATATTAGCTTTGTTGTTATTATTATGTTGTTTAAGATCAAGTTGGAGCCATAGTTTGTGGCCAAATGTTATGGAAAGAATTGAAAGTTTTGCTAACCTCACTGTAAATTGATTGTTAATTGGAAAATCTATTTTGAAGAAGGCAGTTGTGATATTATAAAAGCAGCTTTACAAGAGTGACCCCAGCATGTGACGGTTGTGGTGAAGGCATGATCATCTGTCAGGAGGTTCCATTAGTAGGCTGAGGATGAGTAAATGAGAAAGGCAGATATAGCCCAGTAATATAAATTGTTGTCTATTACACAAGATTATGAAAAGTATGAAGAGTGTAAGATATTGATCACATTATTATGAGAAATTGCCTCAAAGTAAGAGAAAATACTTTCAAGAATATACAATATAATCAGTTTACTTTTAGTGTTTGAGCTTCAGATGACTTGAAATCAAAGTCTTGAATGAAAAAGTGATATCAGTACAATTGATATAGGATATATAATTAGTGCAAATGTAATCATGAAATAGGTGTAATTTCCCAGGGAGAGAAAATATTGTAATAAGAGACCAAGATTAGACTCTTGAAGAATTCCAACATTAAAAAGAGAGAGAGAGATATATAATAAGAACAAAACTGGAGGCATCACATTACCTGACCTCAAATTATACTACAAGGCTATAATAATTAAAAGAGCATAGTACTGGTATAAAAAATAGACAAATAGTTCAGTGGAACAGAATTTTAAAAACCCCAAAATAAAGCTACATATCTACAGCCAACTGATCTTTGACAAAATCAACAAAAACATATACTGGAGAAGGATATCCTCTACAATAAATGGTGCTGGGAAAATTGAATTGCCATATGCAGAAGAATGAAACTGGAGCCCTATCTCTTACCACATACAAAAAATCAACTCAAACTGAGTATACTTAAATGTAAGACCTGAAACCATAAAAAAAAAAAAAAAAAAAAAAAAAACTAAAAGAAAACCTAGGAAAAACTCCTCTGGAGGATTGGTCTAGCCAAAGAATTTTTAACTAAGACCTCAACATCACAGGCAACAAAACCAAAAATAGAAAAATGGGACATAATTAAACTGAAAAACTTCCACATAGCCAAGTAAATAATTAACCGAGTGAACAAACAACCTGAAGACTGGGAGAAAATATTTGCAAACTATGAATCCAACACAGTACTAATATCTAGAATTTACAAGGAACTCAAACAACTAAACAACAACAGCAATAAAAACAAACAAACCATTAAAAAGTAGCCAAGGCTGAGCATGGTGGCCCATCCCTGTATTCTCAGCACTTGGTGGGGCTAAGGCAGAAAGATTTCTTGAGCTCAGGAGTTGGAGACAAGCCTGCCTGAGCAACATTGGGATATCTCATTTCTACAAAAATGAAAACATTAGCTGGGCATGGTGGCATGTGCCTGTGGGCCCAGCTAGCCTGAGAAACAAAGTGAGACCCTGTTTCTAATTAAGGGAATATGAAGAGACTCAGAATGTGATGAGAAAGTAAAGAAAATTTAAAAATTAGACCAAAAAAAAAAAAAAAAAGACTCAAGAGGCTATAAAGTCTTACAGATCTGCTATAAGGAAGAAGCACTTGTCCTTCCTCTTCTCCTCTTTGTTTTATTTCCTCTCCTTCTCCTTTCTTTGCATATTTTTTCTTCTACTTTTTCATGTAGACAGAGGAAAATAATGTTCTAACTTAGGATTCAACAAAGAAAACTGAGACGGTTCCACTAGATATAATACAATCTATTTATGCTACAAGTACCTAGCATCCCATGATTATACATTTACTACCACTCATGTTCCATTTTGCTTGCTGTGACTTCAGGGATTGTTTGTAAAGGAAACACAACTTTTACAAAAATTTTTAATGAGGCCAGTTGCAGTGGCTGATGCCTGTAATCCCAACACTTTGGGAGGCTGAAGCAGGAGTGTCATCTGTGGTCGGGAGTTCCAGACCAGCCTGACCAACATGAAGAAACCCTGCCTCTATTTAAAATACAAAATAAGCTGGGCATGGTGACGTGGAGGTTGCGGTGAGCCAAGATCATGCCATTGCACTCCAGCCTGGGCAACAAGAGTGAAATTCCATCTCAAAGAAAGAAAGAAAGAAAGAAAGAAAGAAAGAAAGAGAGAGAAAGTGCAAAATCATCCTATTTTAAAATCATTCAGTTTTACATTTTTTTCTCCAAAGGCTATTAAATACATGCCAGCAGAGTCATATAAGCAGATTATATAGCTATATCTGTGTTTGTTTGGTATAGAACAATTTGATTGCAAAACATGGATATTTTCTCAATTGAGATGTGATAGATATAATTCAATAACTTAATAGCTTAATAATGTAGGATTTGACTATATTTTGATTTGAAAAATTTTGCTATTTGGGTATGAGCAATTTGAAGAAAGTTCCCAGGAAAGTGTTACAGTACAGTCTTGCTTTTGCTTAATTCTCATAGAAAAGAGTAAAAAGCAGAGAAGATTGATTAAAATCATTAAAACATTTAATGAATATTTTATTAACTATCATGAAGTGTTATATTAATGAGCCTACAATTGGGTGAGTTGCATCTACCATATCAAAGATGGGAAGTCTAAGTTACAGATAGGCTCAACATCTTTCAATGTAATAGGTGTATTTTACTGACATTTTAAAAAATAACTATTACTGCAAGGTCTATCATTGTCTTTGTCTCTGACTCTTCTCTCTAAATTACAATGTTGAATATGCCCCAATAAGAACTTTCTCTTTAGTGCTCTGTTCTAATGCAATTTCTTTGTTGTGGTTGTGTCTCCCTAGCCCAAAACTAATTCTTTTTATTATACTCTAGAGTTAAACCAAATGTAGTTCCATTTATTTTTCTCAGACTGTACCCAAAAGTAAAAATATTGAGACATTTTTAGGGAATTGAGTTAAGGGATGTATAATTTGTTGTCCACAATATTTTGACCAAAAAGTTGTAATTTAGTAACCCTAAGTAAAATAAAGTTATTTGACTGTTTTACTTTTCTATTTACCACTCCGTATATATTGAACAGAATTATGAAACATATTTATCAAATTCAGAAAAAGGCAACTCTTTACAAGGGTAACCAACCTATGGAGACATAATTCCTCAGGCACATATGCTTAAACATTTGGATCCATAATTTTACCTTGCCCCCTCAGACTCCACATTGACTTTACTCAGGGAACAACAAATATTAATGAAATAACTATGAGATTCAATCTACTAGAGAAAAAATAAAAGCGACAATACCTACACACCTGTTCAGAGACACCTATACAAAACTACTTTTTTAAAAAAGAGCCTGGCTGATCTATGGAAGCCATTAAAATAATCATATAAATAAAAATAAAGTGATAATTGCTACATTATGTACCTGTACAGCATTTCATGAAGATCTTAAGGAGAGACGAATTCATTCATTTAAAATTTAAGGAAGACTTCACCAAATCTCTGTAAAGCCAGGGAAATGTATCTATTTGATTTACTACTGTGTTTCCAATGTTACCTTATACTCCTGTTAAGAGTTCAATATGAGGACTGAGTAGTTGAGTAATTAAATGTAATAATGAATTAATTGAATAGTGAATAAGTGACAGAGTTAGATCTTGAAGGGTCTTTAGGAGTTCTACATTTTGAGGGTCCAAATTAAAAAAAAAACAAAAACCTAATTCAAAACAGTGGCTAACAAAATTGTATTCAAGAGGCAAATTCAAGAAAGAGCAACAAAATTTTACTTTGTTACACTATAAATTGCATATACTCACAGCACTTCTAATAAAGATAGTAAGTAGCATATTGTAATTTATATTTACACCCTCAAGAGATTAAAGCCATTTATATATTTTGTAACTGAAGCTATGGGGAAAAATGAATGAGCCCTGAGAGAGATAAAAGAGACTGAAGTGGATAATCAGCTACTGTTAAAAGTGACACAATCTCAGCCTGGCATGGTGGCTCAGGCCTGTAATCCCAGCAATTTGGGAGGCGGAGGTGGGTGGATCATCTGAGGTCACGAGTTTCAGACCAGCCTAACCAACATGGTGAAACCCCATCTCTACTAAAAATACAAAAATTATCCAGGCATGGTGGCAGGCACCTGTAATCCCAGCTACTTGCGAGGCTGAGGCAGGAGAATTGCTTGAACCCGGGAGGCAGAGGTTACAGTGAGCCAAGACTGCACCATTGCACTCCCGCCTGGGTGATAAGAGCAAAATTCTGTCTCCAAAAAAAAAAAAAAAAAAAAAAATAGTGACACAGTCTCTGTAGATGACCGCCAAAATTTTAATGCAGTAAAAAGAGGAGAATTCAGTAACTTCATGGGAGACAGGGTTGAGCTAATGTTTACCTGAGATTTTTTTTTTTTTTTTTTTTTTTTTGTCTAAGAGAATGAAGTCAATGAGGAAGTTAGAGACACAAGAACAGGGAAAATGACAGGCCAAGAAAATAGAATGAAGAAATGACTGAACATCATTGACAGGCTGATACTTGAAAGAGGATGCTATGTCCAACTCAAAGCAGTACAGAAGAATCTAAGAACTTTCTTTGAAAGTGAGAAAGGAGTAAATTGGAGTGTTTCTATTCGGTTGCCTCCATCTTCATGACAAACTAGGTCAATTAACTCAAGGAAATATGTTGGTCTATGTGAAAGGGGGCTTAAGAGAAATGTAGAAGCTTGGAATAACCTCTATGCTGAGTGTTTGTGATGTCTAATAGAAATGAGCCAGCTGGGCATGGTGGCTCACACCTGTAATCCCAGCATTTTGAGAGGCCGAGGCAGGTGGATCATTTCAGGTCCGGAGTTTGAGACCAGTCTGGCCAACATGGCAAAACCCTGTCTTTACTAAAAATACAAAAATTAGCAGGGCATAGTGATGTGCACCTGTAATCCCAGCTACTCAGAAGGCTGAGGCAGCAGAATCACTTGAACCTGGGAGGTGGAGGTTACAGAGTGGAGATTGCGCCCATTCACTCTAGCTCAGCCAATAATAGTGAAACTGTCTTAAAAAAAAAAAATTATTATAAAAAAAAAAAAAAGAAATGAGCCAAATAATTACTGTCAAACAACTCCAAACACATAAGTAAGTCTAGAAAACCTAAATTTGTAACACAGACAATCAGTACTTTTGAACAATTTGTCTAGCAGTGTTTAGCAATGGGAATAGGGGAAAACTAGAAGTTGATTTGCCTTAGGAAGAGGGACTGACTGAGGAAACAGTGGCAAGTAAAGGGAGTGAGGTAGCGTTTTTCACAGATTCAGGTGCTAATAAATTCAAAGAACAGTACTATGAAATAGGATAATTAGAAACCCAAGGCATCAGAGATTTTAAAGAGATTCAACAGCAAATTTTGTGAGAGTAAGGATAAAGGAGATAAAACTGGTTAGATATCAGGGATTTTCAAATGGGAAATTAGAGAGAAGGGGTGGATAGTATCCTGGAAATTAGCATAGCATCAAAGTAGGAGGAATCATTGGTGGCAATGTTTTTCATTTTTAGATTAATTCAATCAAACTATTAGTATGTTCTGCCATTATTTTTTCTATCAAGAAATTAACATGAAAAATAGCAACAATGACAACAACAAGAAAACATTTTTAGACAGGAGCCTGTCTAGGCAATGACAATAGAACAAACCATTATCATTATCATTCTTGTCATTACTAGTATCACTCTTTATCTTTTTAAAAATCTTCACTTAATTATAATATATCTGCTATGTTGGCAATCTCATATTCCTGCTTTACAGATGAAAACAGTAACGAAAATGAGATTATTGGGTGTAGAACTGATATGCAGAACTTGAATACCAATACCAACTTGATAAAGACTTTTGGATAAAATTGTAGTGTTCTTCACCATATTTATATTTACACCATAGTTTTCTGTTAAAGTTACAGTGCGGTTTCACTCATCTTGAATCTGGAGAAGTTATTTGACACAAATCAGCCTTTTCAAAGTACGAAGATACACTCTCAGAAAATTTAGAGGTAAATTTATTACATATATATCTTATTGATTACAAGCACTATAATTTAACATGTTTGATGATATATTGATATATAGTCTGATGTATATTAATATATTTATACTTATATTTATATTTAGAATATTTTGATATATTTGTACATTTTTACAGAGTAAGTGAAATAATAGCATGAACCTCTAGGTGTTCAGACAAAATGTGTAGTCCAAACACTGAGGAAATGAGATTCTTAATCCTTACAGAAGAGATATTTGATACTTTTGGGGTAACTTTATTTATGCCATTTTATTCCAGGATTCATTCATTGTATTTGCTTGCAAAAAAGATAATAAGATGAGATCTAGAGTAAGAAACAGCTAAGCAGTACAATCACAAAAGCAAAAAAAATTATTGTAACAAAATGTGTCCTTTGAATAAAGTAATGGACAGAAGACATCAACTTTTAATCACCTGTTATTGAGACAGAAAGTGTACAATAGATTTTAAGCTAGTGCCAATGTAAAAGTCTTTACAAGGCTTGAATTCCAAAAATGGACAAGAGTGTCTCAGTCACAAAATGTCTTACAACTTCAACTGTCTTTTAAATGACAGTAATAACATAAGAACCCATCTGTATCTATGCACATCCTAAGAAGACTCAATTTATCAAGTATATTTTTCATCCTAAAACCATGTTTGCTTACTGTTCACAGGGAATTATTATTATTTTTTATTTTTATCTTTGAGGTCTTCTCCAGACCCAATTGCTACAATGTTGTTAAGCATTTGGAAGGACAGCTTTCATTTTCTAGAGGCAGACATCACAGATGATGATCTAAGTAGGATGCAAAGTTTAGAGAGCTCTAGGAGCAAAAGCATGAGTTTAGCCCGCTTGACTATAGTGGCTTAGGGCTCTTGGTAGGATGAAGCATTTGCTTATCATGAAACAAATATACAGTTGACCCTTCAACAACACAGGTTTGAACCACATAGATTCACTTATATGTGGATTTACTTTTACCTCTGTAACAATACACCCCTGAGACAGCAAAACCAACTCCTCTGCTTCCTCCTCCTCAGCTTACTCAATGTGAAGATGATGAGGATAAAACCTTTATGAGCATCCACTTTCACTTAGTAAATGTATTTTCTCTTATGATTTTCTTAAGAACTTTTTTCTACCTTTTCTGTAGAAATACAGTATCTAATATATATAACATACAAAACATGTTAATAAGCTGTTTATGTTATTAGTAAGACTTCTGGTCAACAGTAGGCTGTTACCAGTGAAGCTTTTGGAAAGAGTCTAAACTTATATTCAGATTCCAACTGTGTGGGGGTGGGTGCCCAACCCCTGCTTTGTTCAGCAGCCAATTGTACATGCAAAATGTGCCTGCAGGTATTTGAAGGAGATTATCAGTGTTACTGGGTTAGCATTTATCTACAGGAAGGGTAAGAATGCTTCCAAGTTACATAAAATATAGTAATGAAATGGGGAATGCATGCTTCTGTGATCCCTCCCCTGGTTCTTAAGTATCCTCTTTCTCTTCTCCCAACCAATAGGCTTGTAGGCAAAATTCATTAATGTTATAGTGTGCAATTATGCTTTTTATTGTTTTTTGTATGCCTCCTAAGAAGACAATCGCCCTTGATATCATGGTGATATTTCAGCAATTCTTTATAGCGTCTTTCCAGTCCCCTATTATTTAGCATTTCAACTTCATTAATAATTGATGTCCACGTTTAAGTCGCTGGTTAGAAAATACCTCTAAGATTTTACTTTATTAGCTTTTGAGTAAATGTTCCCCAAATCTCCTCTGCATTTTGTTAAAAATGAATGTTATATATCTTTTGATAAAACCTACAGAGTTAAGTGCCTAATAAAATACTGCATGACTAAAATGACAATTAATATTTTAACATTATGCTGAAGTATGAAGATTCGCCTGCAAAGGTATGAATCACTGGTTTTTTCATTTCTTTAATTCTGTATTAATTGGTACTTGAGGCAATAAACCATAACATATAACTCTGGCTTCAGATAAGCTTTAATGAGAGCCTGACCTTTGCTTGGATACTTCTCTGACAGTGAAAGAGTTCATGATAACCCTTTGAAGCTCAAATTTATGAGATAAATGTTCTTAGCATTTCTTTATCTTGGCCTGAGCTGATTACTGGGGATATTCGGGGATTTATAGTTAAGATTTGGAAGAAAATTATATTCTATTATGTCCAGTTCAGTAGAAGTCTAAATAGCATTAGGGTAATTTCTTTACTGTATTGTCATAAAATCTTGTTTAGAAGAAGCCAGTTCTTATCCTTCTTTTTATGCCTTATAGTACAGTGAAATCAGTTGTAAAGTGTGTTGTGTTATTGAATGATTGAGTTTAAATCATAGAAATACTTTATAGCGCAAGCATTTTAAAGCAAGTGCAACTAAATATGTGAAATACAGATTAGAAGTATTTGGACATACAATTGTAAACAAATACTTTCAATTTGAAAGGGTTCAGATAGTCTTTTTTTAAAGTTCTAAGGCAAAACTAGAACTGTAGCATCATATTGAGAAAGGTTAAATTTGAGTTGACGGAGAAGAGGTAGTGGATTGTAAATCTGGACAAGCTTGGATCCCTGAAGACTAGTGATATCCCTCAGATTAAAACACCAGGAAGAAAATCACGTTAGAGTCCTTCCCCTGCTTATAAAATATTTTACAGCAATGGATAGCTTTAACCATTAGTAACTCCTGAAACTACCCCTGCCTTGACATAACTGACTTTGCTTTCTCCTGTTTCTTTTTATAATCTGGCCAGATTATAACCTGTTTCTTTTTATAATCTCAACCAGGTTTTCTATAAGATGCTCAGTATTTGCTGAATGAAGAAATGGATCTCCCATGAGATTTTCCTTTTCATTCCTTCCCATATTTTAAGCTAACACAACTGCGTACTAACCAACCACTGAGGAAGGGGTAAAACTATATGATTCATGTGTCATCTAGTTCAAGATGAAAGACCAGGTTTATGGATTTGTTTCATGTCCTTCTAGAGTTAAAACTGAACTAGAAATAAAAAGTACAAGAAATAAGATAATAAGACCACGGCAGAAGAACAGAGGAAACTTACAACAGAATAAAAGATTTCTAAAGTTTCTTGAGGATAGAAAGTGTTAATGTATGGGCTGAAAATGAGAGAGGTGAAGAGATAGTAGCATTTATTAAGGAATCTGCAGAAAAGTCTTGGAGCAATTTGCCCAGCAAAATTTCAAAGAGATTCTGGGCTTAGGGGCACTGATTTAGTGAAGGTTTAGAGTAAGAAAACCTATATATGACATCTTCAGAAGTTAGTAAGGCCAAACTCACTCCTCTGTGCACCCTGATACACACATACAAACACGGGTTTGGGCTTGTACCCTGACAGAGAATTCCAGGCCTGTTCACCCTGAAGTGAAGCTTGTTATTAAGAAAGCCTCATCTTACCTAATATAGAAATCGTAGTGAGAATATCCCCTCAAGAGAGATCCAGTTGTGAATATACATACTAACCCAAAAGCATAAGAAATGCAAAATAGATGCCTGGGTCTTTTGTTTTAATATAAATGAAGAACCAAGGATCTGCAACCACATAAGGAAAATCAGCAGCACTAGTCAAAAGAATATCCAGTCTGGGCATGGTGGCTCATGCCCATAATCCCTGCACTTTGGGAGGCCCAGGAGGGAGGATCACTTGAGTCCAGGAGTTTGAGACCAGCATGGGCAACATGGTGAAACCCTGTCTCTACAAAAAATACCAAAAGTATTAGGCATGGTGGTGCAAGCCTGTTGTCCCAGCTACTCGGGAAGCAAGGAAGGAGATACACTTTAGCTTGGGAAGTGAAGTATTCAGTTAGCTGTGATTGTGCCACTGCACTCCAGCCTTGTGACAGGTGACAGAGCAAGACTCCATCTCAAAAAAAAAAAAAAAAAAGAAAAAAAAAGGAATATAGGTAATCTGAAAATTTTATTTTCATTAAAAGACAATATGTAATATGAAAGGCAAGCCTAAAGTGAGATAAGACACTGGACACTATAATTAAATAGAATTGAATTAGCATCAGTGGTATAACAAACTTTCTTACAAAGCAATATGTAAATAGCACTACTAGAAATCACATTAAAAACTCAAATAGTAGCCGGGCGCAGTGGCTCAAGCCTGTAATCCCAGCACTTTGGGAGGCCGAGACGGGCGGATCACGAGGTCAGGAGATCGAGACCATCCTGGCTAACACGGTGAAACCCCGTCTCTACTAAAAAATACAAAAAACTAGCCGGGCGAGGTGGCGGGCGCTTGTAGTCCCAGCTACCCGGGAGGCTGAGGGAGGAGAATGGCGTGAACCCGGGAGGCGGAGCTTGCAGTGAGCTGAGGTCCGGCCACTGCACTCCAGCCTGGGTGACAGAGCGAGACTCCGTCTCAAAAAAAAAAAAAAAAAAAAAACTCAAATAGTATTTCGGATAAGAGGAAATTATGTTCAACTTATTATTAATCAGAGGGATTAAAATAAAAATGACAACTAGATGTTGTTTTTTTGTGATTTGCATTGATTTTTTTAAAACTAAAAGTCTGATAATACTGTCTGTGGAATGTGGAGAGGCATGAATTGTTTTATGGTAGTAGTTAAAATTTGATTTGACGGCCGGGCGCGGTGGCTCAAGCCTGTAATCCCAGCACTTTGGGAGGCCGAGACGGGTGGATCACGAGGTCAGGAGATCGAGACCATCCTGGCGAACACAGTGAAACCCCGTCTCTACTAAAACTACAAAAAAAACTAGCCGGGCGAGGTGGTGGGCGCCTGTAGTCCCAGCTACTTGGGAGGCTGAGGCAGGAGAATGGCGGGAACCCGGGAGGCGGAGCTTGCAGTGAGCTGAGATCCGGCCACTGCACTCCAGCCTGGGCGACAGAGCGAGACTTCGTCTCAAAAAAAAAAAAAAAAAAAATTTGATTTGACTCAATCATATTTTGAAAATAATTGTTATTGTCTTACAAAATTGAGAAAGTAAATATTTGAAACACCATTTTTCTATCAGGTGTATAACTGATAGAAAGCTGTATTTTTAAACTATGAATCTCAGGTTTAATGATCTTACAAGCATTTTAAAAAATTAATACAATATAGACTACAAAACAATACATATAACTAATACATGTAATAAAGCAAAATATGGAAATAGAAAATGGTTGAGTGCCATTTAAATATGTAAAGATTAAAGGAATTTGTTTCAGTTTTATTTGTATGTGTGCCTGTGTCTGTTACCTGTGTTAAAATGTGTACCTCACTGTCGATTGTGGCCTAAAGATTTGAAATCTACTGCCTACTAAGGTCATTACATGTGTTAACAAAGTGCAGCAGCAGGAATGTTCATGATACCTTTGCTATTAAGAGCAAAACAAACAAATTACCTACAAATAAAAATATCTGTTGAAAGGAAGAATAGCTAAATAAACTGACACAATGAAATAATAGCTAAATAAATTGTGGTATACTGACGCAATGAAATACTATTCAGCAGTGAAACAATGATCAGCTGCTTCACATAGTAACAAGAGTGAATCTTAGAAACCTAATGCCTCACTGAAAAAGATCACCCTGTAAAAGGATATACATAGTATGATTCCATTTCATAACACTTAAAAACAATCAAACCAAACAATTTCATCCTAAGTCTTTGTATACCACATATATACATTTGTTTTAATGAAAATAAAAACTAGACAGCCTTTTTTTGGCTTAAGATTTTTTTCAGGAGTAGAATTATATCACAAATTAAAATAGTTTTTCAAGATTTCAGGTGATTTAAGCCAAGTACCTTTTCCAATTTATGGATCTTGAAGAAGGAGGATCATGGAATCTATTTCTTGCAAAGGTGATAAAGTGTCCCTTCAGTCCCCTAGATATTAGAAAAATAGAACGCCCAAAGGAGATGAACTGTTTTTTGATGGAAATACTAGCTCACCCAAATTAGACCAGCAGTGACTTTTCTTTAATACAGGAGGGTAAAGAAATTATAAGAACTTCTTAAAATCAGAAACAAAATGCTCCTTAGGAAACAGAGGAATTTAAAGGTCTAGAGCAGGTTAACAGCTTAGAAGTGAGAAAAAGCGAAGGTTTTCCCCGTGAAGAAAGAAAAGCAAACTTTAATGCGCCAAAGATTGATAGTTGACTTTATTGAGACTAGATTGCTTAACTTATCTTTGGCTCTTTGTGTTTCTTTAAATATTGCTCCAAGTTGTGTGTTGACTTAATTTTATAAAGACAAAAAAATTGCTAATGATTTAGACAACTCAGTTATATGTTTATGGGAAAATAACAAATGGCCAAATAAAGCTTTTGTCTTAATTCAATTACTTATGTTTGAGAAAAATCTCCAGCCCACACTGGGCCTAAGTAGTCCTAAAAGGATATTTTCATTCACTTCTTCACAGCTTTGAAAATTTGGGTACATTGTGCCTGTCTCATTGGACTGGCCTTGAATTTTACCAATCTTGTAAATGTTACAAAATTAAGACATTTTTATGAATCCCATCAGTTAAAAAATTTTGAGCCCGTTTTTAAAAATATGCATATTTGTTTATAAATATATACACATATATTTATGTATGTTATTATATACATATGTCTCCCTATGTGTTAAATCTAAAGTCTAATTTTGTTCTAATTTTAGATTTTTAAAAATCCAAGTTCTGATGTTCTTTTGTTTCCCCCAAGGAATTGCCTTACACTTTCCCTGGACAATATAGCCTATACTTGAAGACTGATGCTGTAACTTCAGATTATCTCCTAAACCTATAGAGTCAGTTTGTGTTTCTTCGTCAACAGCTGTGTTTTTCATACAATTAGCATAGTTTCTCAAGGGATGGAGCAATAACCCAGGTGAATTATAGTGCTGTCATACCTTCACCTTCCAAAATAAAGTATTAGGAGGAAGTCTTAAATTCCCAACCAGCCCTACTGTGGTTGCAATAAAACCCAGCAAGATCAATCTGAAATCTACCTGTTTCTTTACAGAGTTTGCTAGCATTGCCTGTTTTGTTTTGTTTTGTGTTGTGTTGTTTATTGAGACGGAGTCTAGCTCTGTCGCCCAGGCTGCAGTGAAGTGGCCGGATCTCAGCTCACTGCAAGCTCCGCCTCCCGGGTTTACGCCATTCTCCTGCCTCAGTCTCCCGAGTAGCCGGGACTACAGGCGCCCACCACCGTGCCCGGCTAATTTTTTTGTATTTTTAGTAGAGACGGGGTTTCACCGTGTTAGCCAAGAGGGTCTCGATCTCCTGAACTCGTGATCTGCCTGCCTCAGCCTCCCAAAGTGCTGGGATATTGACTGGTTTTAAAGACCTGTCTTAAGATTGTTAGGTTGTCCCAGAGAAAGTGGGACTGGGTACCCAGCCTGGGGAAATAGCAAACAACTGTTTGTTTGTTTGTTTGTTTTAACTAGACCACTGCTTCTCTGTCGTTCTGATGTTAAGAGCAGAGCTGAAGGATGTGGTAACAGCTGGGTATGGTGGTGCTTGCCTGCAGTCCCAGCTACTTGAGAGACTAAGAAAGGAAAATTGGATCACTTGAGCCCAGGAATTTGAGTCCAGTCTGGGCAACATAGCGAGACCCTGTCTACATAAAAAGGAAGTGATATTATAATAAAAAGCAAGACATTAAATAAAGTGAGGAGATGAAGTAAGAAATATCAGCAAGGCTTCTATAAGACTAGTTAGTTTCATAGCTGAGATGCTGTTCCCTACTGCTAAAACTGATTTATCCTGAACACAAATTTATAAAAGGGATGACAACAACTCAGTTACAGTATTTTATAAAAATATTTTATTTCTGCCCACATGAATAACTGCTTTTAAGTTGGATACTCAAAACAACAAAACCATACTTAGAACAGTTCATGTGATAGATTATAAATTAATATTGTAAACAGCACAGTAGTGGGCAAATTGGTGAAGCATATTAACTCTAGAGTTCTGACTACAGAAAAAGATTTTTTTAAAAAGGCCAGAAAAATAGGTGAGGATAAAGGCAGAAAGATATGTGGCAAGTAGTATATAGAGACATTCTAATACTGGTTGAAATTAAATTTTTATAAAAAAGACGTATTTCCTGTAAAAGTGGTAGAAAAATTTACTTTTACAAGTAAGGTCAAGGAGAGAAGGCTAAGAGGGCTGGTTCTGAGAATCCCCTTGGGTAATTTTGCCAAAATGAAATTTACCCTGTGGCCATGTCATTATCCCCTATCCCTTCTACTGAGCAGTTCTCTTAAACCCTACCTCAACCAAGTCAACTAACCACAAATACACATTCTGATGTGGAACAAGCCATCCCTCTCTAACTCCATCCTCCAGATTTAGCTGAGTCTATTTGTGTGATCTCGAACTTCTTCCTATGCTTCTGATATGGTTTGGCTGTTTCCTCATCCAAATTTCATCTTGAATCGCAGTTCCTATAGCCTCCACATGTCCCGGGAGGACCCCAGTGGGAGATAATTTAATCACGGTGGCAGTTATCCACATGCTTTTCTCTGATAATGAGTGAGTTATCATGAAAGTTGATGGTTTTATAAGGGGCTTTTTCCCCTTTTGCTTGGCACTTGTCCTTTCTGCTGCCATGTGAAGAAGGATGGGTTTGCTTTCCCTTCTGCCATGATTGTAAGTTTCCTGAGGCCTTCCCAGCCATGCTGAACTGTGAGTCAATTAATTATCTTTCCTTTAAAAATTACCCAGTTTCAGGAATGTCTTTATTAGCAGCGTGAGAACGAACTAATACAGCCTCACCGAACAAAGAAGCATCGACTTGAGATTTTATTTTTATGCCTCCCTAATAAGATTTCCTAAGGGGTGGACTTGGTATAAAGATTTATTTACCTTTATTTACCTTCTAATGTGCATTATGTAACTTACTTTAAAAAACTGAGTGTGTATATTTAAGGCATACAACATGATTTTATGGCATACATAAAGATAAAAAAAGGTTATGATAGTGTAGCAAATTAACATATTCATCATTTCTCATAGTTACTCATTTAGTTCTTTTTTTTTGTGACAAGAACAGCTAAAATCTACTTTTTTAGCAGGAATCCCAAATTCTGTCCAATAGACCTCATATTACCCATAGACCTCATATTGTACATTGGATCTCTAGACTTATTTATCCTACATATCTGTTACTTTTTAACATTGTTTGTTTGTTTGTTTGAGACAGGACCTTGTTCTGTCACCCAGGCTGGAATTTAATGGTGTGGTCATACTCACTGAAGGCTCAACCTCCTGGCCTCAAGCAATTCTTCTGCCTCAGTCTCCCATGTAGCTAGGACCACAGGCATATGCTACTACACCTGGCTAATTTTTTATGTTTTGTAGAGAGGAAGGCCTAGCCTCATTGCCCAGTCTGGTTTCAACTTCCTGGGCTCAAGTGATCCTCCTATCTTAGCCTCTTGGGAGCAAAGTGCTGGGATTATAGGCATGAGCCACAGTGCCCTATATCTGCCACTTTGTATCCTCTGTTCTACCTCCCCATTTTCTCTCAACCCCTACCACCAGTAACCACTGTTTAGTTCTCTATGTCTGTATATTTGATTTTTTCCAGATTATATATGTAGGTGAGATTCTGCAATATTTTTTTTCTGTATCTGGCTTATTTCACTTAGCATAATATCCTCTAGCCTCATCCATGTTGTAGCAAATGGCAAGCTCCCATTATTTTTTAAGGCCAAATAATATTCCCTATTATTTCTTTATTCATTTGTCCACTTACAGACGCAGATTGTTTCCATATTTTGGCTATTGTGAATAATGTTGTAATGAACATGAGAGTGCAGATGTATTTATTAGATAGTAACTTCATTTCCTTTGGAGCACAGAGGGATTAATGGGTCATATCGTAGTTCTATTTTTAATTACTTTAGAAACCTCCATACTGTTTTTGCCTCATGGCTATACCAATCTACGTTCCCACTAACAATGTGCAAGAGTTCCCTTTTCTCTACATCGTTGCCAACATTTGCTTCCTTTTGACTTTCTGTCAATAGTTATTTTAACAGGTGTGAGATGGTATCTCACAGTGGTTTTGATTCACATTTCCCTGATGATTAACAATGTGGAATACATTTTCCTGTACCTTTTGGTGATTTTTATGTTTTCTTTGGAGAAATTCCTATTCAGGTCTCTCACCCACTTTTAAATCAGATTGTCCTTCTACTCTTGGGTTATATGAGTTATTTACGCATGTCAGATATTAACCTGTCATCAGATATATGGTTTGTAAATATTTTTTTCAATCCATAGGCTACTGTTTCATTTTATTGTTTCTTTTGCTATGAAGAAGCTTTTCAGTTTGATGTAGTCATGTGTATTTATTTTTGCTTTTGTGGCCTGAACTTTGAAAGTAAAAATTGCCACTATGAGTTTAGTTCTAAGTAAACTTTTATTTTCTCTCTCTTACACGTGTCATGCTTTCTACTTTAGGAATTGCTTTGATATAGCAGAAGAAAATGGGTCTGATTTGCAAGTCAAGTACAATTCTGTGTATTAGAGCGCTTAGCAAACTATTAACTGCCATAAAAATGTTAACTATTGCTCTTTTTAATTTTAAAAATTTGTTCCATCCTATTACAGAGAGAATTTAAAGTTATACACACACACACCCCTCCACACACAGTGTAACATGGCAGCTATTGGCCACATGTGGCTATTGAGTACTTAAAATGTGGCAAGTCTGAATTGATACGTGCTGTAAGTATAAAATATGCATCATATTTCAAATACTTTATGTAAAAATTGTTAAATATGTCATTAACAATTTTTATATTGATTATATGTTGAAATGTTAGTGTTTTGGATATATTGATTTAAATAAAATATATTATTAAAATTAAGTTCACCTTTTTCCTTTTACTATTTTTAATGTGACTACTAGAAAATAAAAAATTACGCTATGTGGCAGCTCAGGTTATATACTTCTACTGCATAGCACTGATATATAAAATGCAGTGAATCAAATTTAACACTTCATTTGTAACATCATTAAACATTTCTTTGGCAAGAGTAGCTTAGGTACTTTATTCTAAACACAATGTTCAGTGCAGTATTGGATAGGACTAAAACAAGGACTGAGTAGCCATACTCCTAAGTTTTGAGATTTTTCTGCTACCCAGCCAGAGGGAATAGAAGAATCTCTATGACTGGGAACTGTCGCAAGATTAGGTGGTGGCGCTGAATACAATTGATGAATGTTTCTCTAATTGATTTATTTTGGCAATAGTAGGCCGTCTAAATGATTCGATAGATCAGAGCCTCTCTACCATTTGCTTTAGTTAAGAGTGGGAAAAAAATGTTCCCACCCTACAGTTTTTGGACTGAATTGCAGAAACGGGAATTAATGAGACTCATTTCCACACTGAACTGCCCTGGATCTTGCAGGAGTCAGAGGGCAATGGAAGTGTATAATTACTGGTGTTAAAGAGAAATCACCATGGGATCTAGCTTGGTTTCAGTGTGATTTAAAAGGGTAGACTTTGAGCATATTTAATTTGATTAAGTGACTTTTGGGAGGAGTGGGAGCTGGGAGACACAATGTTCTCTGTGATAAGATACTTACTGAATATAAATGGAAACATATTCAGATACCTCATTGTAAAATACCAGAATATCTAGTTTCCGCCTCAACTCCCTGCTGCACACTGTAAGTCCAGCAGCTAAATTATGAGCTATCATTTACTCCTTGCTAATGGTTATGATGAAGACTGAAGTATAAAATGAAAATCACAAATTATAAACCATTTTTTAAAAATTTAAAAGATGCAACAAATTTTTCTTTTATCTCATTATGCGTGATAATCATTTAATTTTCATTTTTATCTGCTCAGTATATCAGTATAATAAAATTCACTGAAATGTTTCAGATAATTTGTTATCTTGACTGGAAAAAGATGATGGATGACCCCATCTATCGATTTGTGAGTCCATCTTTGAGACTTCAGTTCTCAAATTCTTCCTATAAATATATATATAATAAATATATTTATTTATAAAAATTATATTTATTAAATAATTTCATTTTTAAAATATATTAAGTTACTTATTCTTACTTGTTCTGAACATGCTGCTTTGTTTCATGACCTATCTTTTCAATCTGTTGTGGAATACTGACATCATTTCAGTTGGACATCTCTCCAACGTTCAATTAGATATTTAAAATCAGTCTTCTCCAAAGAGTGTGAGTTCCATGAACAGGGACAAGATGTCTCCAGTTCTTAACAAACTATTTGAACCATAATAACTGGCAAATAAATTTTGTTGAATTAGTGGACAAACAAATGAATAAATCTAGTAATAGTGAGCACACAAGGAAATTAACATTACCTACAGGAAGTAACATAAGTTGGTGTCAGTGTTTCAGTGGGTACCAAACATTATCTACACGTTTTAAATATTCATGGCTGTTGATTCAGAAATTACACTTGAAAAATGTATACAACTGTAAAACTATATATATTTACTCAACTATAAAACTATGTTTATTTATTCAACTGTAAAACTATATATATTTACACACACCCCCACAATTGTATTTACTGTAGCAGTTTGTAATTAAAAAAAACTAAAAAGTCAAACAGAAGGGGATGGAGAAAATAAAAACAGATACTATACAACTTTTTTGAAAGATGGGATAGGCCAGGCGCCATGGCTTACACCCATAATCTCAGCACTTTGGCAGGCCGAGGCAGGCGGATCACGAGGTCAGGGGATCGAGACCATCCTGGCTGACACGGTGAAACCCCGTCTCTACTGAAAATACAGAAAAATTAGCCAGGCGTGGTGTTGGGCGTCTGTAGTCCCAGCTACTCGGGGGGCTGAGGCAGGAGAATGACATGAACCTGGGAGGCGGAGCCGGCAGTGAGCCGAGATCCGCCACTGCACTCCAGCCTGGGCCACAGAGGGAGACTCCATCTCAAAAAAACAAAACAAAACAAAACAAAGACAAAAACAAAAACAAAAAAGAAAGATGGGATAGCTCTGTATATACTCACAAAGAAATAGATAACATTGAGGAACAAATAGATATCAATAGATAAATGAAATGTTTATTAACATTTATAGAGCCTTTTCTGTGTTTCAGGCAACCTTCTAAGCATTTTAAATTCATTGAAATATTTAATCTTCACATATGTCTATAAGTAGGTACTATTATTACTCTCATTTTACAGAAGAAGAAACTGTGGTAAAAACAGATTAGGTAATTTGCCAGGATCATACATTTAGTAATTAGTGGAAACACTATTGAAACTCCGGTTGCCTTGCTGTATGAACTAAAATTTTGTTTTGTTTTGTTTTGTTTTGTTTTTGAAACGGAGTCTCCCTCTGTCGCCCAGGCTGGAGTGCAGTGGCACGATCCGGGCTCACTTCAACCTCCTCCTCCCAGGTTCAAGAGATTCTCCTGCCTCAGACTCCTGAGTAGCTGGGATTACAGGCACCTGCCACCATGCCTGGCTAATTTTTATATTTTTAGTAGAGACGGGGTTTCACCATGTTGGCCAGACTGGTCTCGATCTCCTAACCTCAGGTGATCCACCCGCCTTGGCCTCACAAAGTGCTGGGATTACAGGTGTGAACCACCACGCCCGGCATGAACTAAAGTTTTTTTTTTTTTTTTTTTTTTTTTTTGAGACGAAGTCTTGCTCTGTCGCCCCGGCTGGAGTGCAGTGGCCGGATCTCAGCTCACTGCAAGCTCCGCCTCCCAGGTTTACGCCATTCTCCTGCCTCAGCCTCCCGTGTAGCTGGGACTACAGGCGCCCGCCACCTCGCCCGGCTAGTTTTTTGTATTTTTTTTTTTTTAAGTAGAGACGGGGTTTCACCGTGTTAGCCAGGATGGTCTCGATCTCCTAACCTCGTGATCCGCCCGTCTCGGCCTCCCAAAGTGCTGGGATTACAGGCTTGAGCCACCGCGCCCGGCCTGAACTAAAGTTTTAATAACCTCTCATTCTCTTTTAAAAAATTAACAATTCCATATATGTGTTTGTAAAATGTGGAAAGTAATATTTCCAAACTCATAGGGTTTTTTGGTTCTTCCGAAAGTTAAAATAGATAATAAATGTAAACTTTTAATTCAGTATCTGCGATATCCTTATAAAACAAATGTTTTTATATTTATATTATATATGGAAATAAACACATATACAAATAATAGTATAAAAGTGGGTTTATTTTCGTCTTAAGATACTAACAAGTTTTATATCCTATGTTAATACATGTTTGACTTATTTACAAAAAGAATTTATTACTTTACTATCTAAAAAATAGTTTAAGGTTACATATAAAAATGACCATGATTAGCCAAAAGTAGTAATTATTTCTGGCTGTTATAAATACCTTCTAAAAAACGTACTGATTGTTGTTAAGTCATTTCTACCAAACAATTCATTTGTAAATATTCATTGAATAAAAACATAAGACTCAGTTCAAGAGGACAAAAATTTTATTTAGTTTATCTAATCTTTATCATAGTTATTTATAGAAGTATCTTGTTTTATAGTATGATGCATATTAAATTTGATTATAGAATTGTAGTTACTGATTTTTTCTCCAATAAAATTGATATCAAAGTCCAAATTGTGCCCTTTTCTACCCAAAGTATCATATATTCCCACAAGTAAAACTCTCAGCTATGACTTTGACACAGAGTGCCTGTTATTTGTTGAAAAATAGAACTTTCTCTTGTAAGACTTATTTTGAGAATTTCTTTACACTTTCCTGTGTGGCTCTGTTTAGTTATAATACATTTATTCCATATTGTGTTTAGAATTCAAATGTAGGGTTTTTACTGTTTTAATTCTGGGGCAGACAATTTCCAAAATTAACTCAATTTAGGCTAGTTGACTGCAGCAATATTTTTCAAGGGAAGGACTCTACTTTATTCCCATTGCTTCCTTTCTGCAGGTGATATCTTATTAAAAATAACATGTCTTGTTTCTTTTAATGAATGCCCTAAAGAAAAATGTGGACAGAAGTAAAAGACAGAAACAATATGTGTCAGTCATGAAAGAGAACTGAAATCCAGCTTATAGAGCAAAAATTAAATGACTAAAAATATCGAATCAACAGTGACATTTTCAAGTACCAGCTGGGCAACGTGGCAGGATTTGTCTTAGTCTGCAAGAGATCTTGTATAGCTCGTCAGAGTCTAGTGAGTAAAGTATAGAACCAGGATTCAGGAAAAACGTTGATGGTCCCAATTTTGGCACTCAAGGCAGTAATAAATCCAAGAATATTTATCTGTTTTAAGGGGATGTTGATAACTGAAAGTAAATCATTCATGAAGTAATAAAAACTAACGTTTTTAGAAGTATGAGCTCTGAAAGCTGAACATCTCCAATGTATCATAGAAATTTATTTCAGGAACCAGTTTTGTGACTCTAAGTTACCTAATTTTTCTATGACTTAGTATCCTCATTGACCAGATGGGGATTATAATAGCATCTATCTCTTATGGTTGTATGCAGATTCGATGAGTGAATAAATGGAAGGAATTTAGCGCAATAGTTTCAACACACTTTAAGTATTAATAATATTATCTATAAATTATGATATGTGTCCCTAGATACTTCATCACTAAGTTGAAATTAACATGATTTTCTCATGTGGGACCAGTTTCTAGTTTATAGAAACGAAAGCAATTTCCTCTTATATATAACTGAAACATCTCTTGGATAGAATGTACGGTAGACTTGCCATATACCCAATTTGAGTACATAATGATCAAAAATATATTAATTTCTATGTCAAGAAGAAGAAATTCCTCTCATTCTTTTGGGAATTTGTATAAATAAAAATAAAATTGTATCCAATTTTCTAATCCAATGCAAAGACTAGAAAGTGTGGCATAGTGAAACAATGCATTGTGTAAAGATGTTTATGTGTCTGGTGGTTTAGTGATGATGGCTTAAATAGATTTAATTATTTAATGAAAACACTTTCCATCCTGCCTTTTGCATTTTAAATAAATGTAGAAATTGTTGTAAGTTATTGCTTGAAGATAAACATTAAATTTCTGTTTTATAGTACATATTTATTATATAAACATGTCATAACAAAGTTACTGATTGTTGAGTATGTGAATCATTTCTAAATTTGTTATTTTAAATGCCACTTTGAATAACAAATGCAGGCATAAATATATTTGAGTATATGATATAATTCAGGAGGGTTTCTAAACTGAAACTGTTGAATCAAAAAGAGTGTATATTTTAAGACTTTTGATACCAAAACGAATGGCTTTTCAAATAATAGTCCTGTATTAGAATCCCTGTTTTACCATATGTCCATCAACATTGGACTTTTTTAATATTTTAATAAGTTTATGAGCAAAAAGTACTAATTTTATTGTTTTTTGAAAAGCTTTTATTTATTATTTTAAATACATTTCAATATACTTAATAGGTCTTTTTAAAATTAAGATTCAGATTTTTTTTTTTACCTTATGTATTGAAAGGGTTTTTCTCTCCATTCTTAGGGTAAAATTAACATTTTATTATTTAAAGACAGGAAATATGTATTATACATCCTACAGTTTTCCTGTTTGTTATTTTTATATTAGGTCTTTTTTTTTTTTTCAAACACCCATAATGTAAAATTTTATGTGGCTTAACTTTCTGGATATTATTTTGTGATGCAAGGTATTATTTTTTTTTCAAAGAGGTAAGTTTATTTTACTGTCTGATTGTTTTCTTAAAATTGTTTTAGAAACCTTTCAACATGTGCAAGGACATATTATAACTATATATAACTCCAAAGACAAATTTTTCCAGCTCCAGGTAAAGTGATGTTGAACATCCTGACTATAGTTCAGTTATAGGAAATTTCCTGGATGGCCAATGTTTTCCTTGGCTTAGAAAAAAAAATACAACTGAAAAATATAAATAAGACCTTCAGTGAGTTGGGAATCATAAAAATGCTATCTGAAGTTCATTCATCTGCATCTTGGGGAGTTTACAATAGCTATAAGAATCAACAAGCAAAAAGAAAGCCTTGAATATTTAAACTTCAGTCATCCACGAGGAGTACTGTAGGGCCACAGTTGGTCTATCAAAAATAAAAGCTATTCCTATGGTGGTAGAACTTAGTATCTTGTTTCTTAATATTTAAGAAAATACATAACTGACATTATATTTGGTTAGATATTATATAATTTAAGCAAAGTCAATTTATATAAAATATTTTGAAATTTAATCCTAAATTCATCTATATGAGTTAAGTATTAAAATTCTCTCTTTTAAAAATCAGGAAATTGAGGCTCTCAGTTTTGTAAGTAAATAATGTCTTTGTGTTTCTGGTCTGGCAGGCCTGTTAGAAGCTTAGAAATCAGCTCCTAACAATAAAAAGGGAAACAAAATAAAAAATCAACAAATCTTTTTAAATTCATCCCAGAATGGAAGTCACAGGGTGAACCACTGCCCCCAGATTGGAGAGACAGACAGGCAAATACAGGGAATCACGATTTACCAGAGCAGAAACTCATAGGCAGAAACTTCTGCAGGAACCACTGTAAGGGGCAGGAAATCTGAACTGTTATTGAAAAATTGCTAGAGGTTAAATGTAGACGAGTCTGGAAATAAAAATACTCCAAGGAGACCCAGTCATTAGCACACCCACACAGCTTTATTAATGGTACCCCAAGGAGCCCTACCAGATTCTCATAGTTAATATCAGATAAAAATTTTCTCTTATTTAAGGGAAGCAACTATTTCAAAACACACTGAAGCATTCTGTTCTTCTTAATAAGGCCTGCTTTCAGGAGAAATTATTTTATCAGAGTCTAGTCTGCTGGGGTTTTATCAAAGCCTAACCTATCTACAGGAAAAAAAATACCTAACTCCAGCCTCCTCTAGCCATCCTGTTCCATCTATGAGGGATATGGGGAACTCAGAAGCACTGATAAGGTTCACAGTCCAGGGACACAGCCTCACCAAACACTGAGACTGAATCATAGGAATATATAACTCTTCTTTTTTCTTACATTTTACTACTCCATTACTGAAGGCCACTTTACTAATAGAACTTCAAGGAGAAATAGATGAATCTACTCTTATAGTAGGAGATGTTAAATCTTCTCTATCAGAAACGGAGAGATCCAGCAGGCAGATAATCAGTAAGAACTTAGTTGAACTGAAAGGCAGCATTGATCAATTGAACATAATTGACATTTACGGACTACTTAATCTAACAAGAGCAGTTTAAATATTCTTCTCAAGCTTACATGAAACATTCAAGATAGGCCACATTCTGGGACATAAAACACACCTCAATGAACTCAACAAATGTAAAGGAATTGAACTTATACTATTTTGCTCTTACGCTGCAATGGAATTAAACTAAGACTCAATAACAGAAAGATAGCTGGAAAATTCCAAAATACTAGGAGAATATAACACACTTCTAAATAACACAAGGGTTAAAGAAAAAATCTTGAAATTAAAAGATATATTGAAGCAAATGAAATGAATACAACTTCCAAAATTTCTGGGATTTTGATACATTAGAAGAAAGAAAAAAATAATAGACTGTTATCTCTCTTGAACATAATTGCAAAAATCCTCAACAAAATATTAGCAAACTGGCCGGGCGCGGTGGCTCACGCCTGTAATCCCAGCACTTTGGGAGGCCCAGGCGGGCGGATCACAAGGTCAGTAGATCGAGACCACGGTGAAACCCCGTCTCTACTAAAAATACAAAAAAATTAGCCGGGCGCGGTTGTGGGCGCCTGTAGTCCCAGCTACTCGGGAGGCTGAGGCAGGAGAATGGCGTGAACCCAGGAGGCGGAGCTTGCAGTGAGCCGAGATCGCGCCACTGCACTCCAGCCTGGGCGACAGAGCCAGACTCCGTCACACACAAAAAAAAAAAAAAAAAAAAATATTAGCAAACTATACCCAACAATACATAAAGATAATTATGCACCATGACCAAATGGAATCTGTGCCAAGTATGCAAAGTTGTTTCAACTTTTGAAAATTAAGTAATGTCATCATCATATATAAAGGTGAGAAACTCAAAATTTTCTCGTGAAGATCGAGAACAAGACAAGGATGTCTCCTGTCAGCACTGCTTTTCAATATTGTGCTAGATACATTAGCCATGTAATAACACAATAAAAAGAAATACAAGGTATACGTATTACGAAGGAATGAATCAAAGTTCTTGTTCTCAGATGACAAGATCGTCTGTGTAAAAAAATCAAAAATTGCCAAAAAAACTCTTGAAACTAATAAGCAATTACGACAAGGTTACATGATATCAGATAAATTTCTTTCCTATGTAACTGTAATAAAAAATTGGAATTTGAAATTCAAAACACATTTTTATTTACATTAGCACCCCAAAATTAAGTACTTACTCACACATCTAACCAAATATCTATGATTTATATGAGGAAAATTACAAAACTGATGAATGTTATCAAAGAAAAAATAATAGAGATATTCCATACTCATATGAATAGAGTCAATATTTTCACGATGTCATTTCTTCCCAACTTGATCTATAGAGTCCATGCAATATCAAATAAAATTCCAATAAGTTAATTTGCAGATATTGACAAATTGATTATAAAATTTACATACAGTGGATGAAGACCCAGGATTGCCAACCCAGTACTGACAGAGAAGAATAAAGTTAAAGGAATGACACTAACAGACATCATAGTTATAAAGCCATCGTAATCAAAACAATGTGGTATTGGCAAAAGAACAGACACATGAATCAGTGGAAAAGAACTTAGAACCTAGAAAGAAACCCATGTAAATATCATCAACTGATATTAGACCAAGGAATAAAAACAATACAGTAGAGCAAAGATAGTATTTTCAACTAATGGTGGTGAAACAATTGGACATCCATATGCAAAACATCTAGATACACACCTTACACCCTTCACAAAATTAACGCAAAATGAATTATAGACCTAAATGTTAAACCCCATACTCTGAAATTCCTAGGAGATAACTGGAGAAAACCTGATTCATCTTGTATATGGTGGTGATTTTTTAGATGCAACATCAAAAGCAAGATCCATGAAAGAAATAATAGTTAAGCTGACTTCCTTAACATTAAAAGCTTCTGCTCTGGAAAGTACAGTGTCAAGAGAATAAGACAAGACACAGACTGGGAGAAAGTATTTGCAAAAGATACATTTGATAAAGGACTGTTACCCAAAATATACAAAGACCACTTAAAACTGAACAACAAGAAAATGAACAATCCTGATAAAATAAATGAACCTGACATCTCACCCAAAGATCTATAGATAGTGATCAAGTATATGAAAGATGTTTAAACATTATACATCATTAGGACATTGCAAATTAAATCAAAATGACATACCACTACACATCTATTAAAATGGCCATTCTAAAGCACTGTCAATAGCAAATGCTGGTGAGGATGTGGAGTAACACGAATTCTCATTCCTTGATGGTGGACATGCACAATGATACAGCCATTTTGGAAGACGGTTTAGCATTTTCTTATAAAACAAAATATTCTCTTACCTACAGTCCAGCAATTGCATTTCATGTTATTTACCAAATGAATTGAAAACTTATATTTACACAAAAATCTGCACACAGATGTTTTAGGAACTTTAGTCATCAATGCCAAAAGTTGGAAGCAACTAAAATGTCTTTTAGTAGCCAAATAAACTGTGGAACATTCAGAGTTTGGAATATTACTTAGCATTAAACAGAAATGAGTTATCAAGCCCTGAAATGAAACAGGAAATATAAATGCATATTACTAAGTGAAAGACACCAATCTGAAAAAGCTACATATTGTATGATTCCAACTGTATGACATTCTAAAAACAACAAAACCATAGAGACATTAAAAGGATTAGTGGTAGCTAGTGGTTTGGGATGCATAGGTAGAGAACAGAATATTTTTAGGCTAATAAAACTATCCAGTATGATTAGTGCAATAGGTATGTGTCATTATACATTTCCCCAAATCCGTCAGTTGTACTCAAAGTAAACACTAATGTAAATGATGGACTTTGAGTGATAAGGATGTGTCAATCTAGATTCTTTGATTGTAGCAAACGCACTCATATGTTGCAGAATGTCAATAGTGGGAAACTGTATGTGTATCTAGGAACAAGAAGTACATGGAAATTGTCTACTTTTTGCTAAATTATCCTTTGAATCTAAAACCTCTCTAAAAATAAAGTTTATTAATGATTTTTAATAGCAAACAACTTGTCTAAGTGACACCATCAGGAATTAAAAGTAGGTCTATCTTACTCCAAATATTTCTGCTATGTCATTATGACTGTGAATCTTAACAATCCTTTCCAGAGTGCTTAATAAATGTTTAATATTTTAATAATTATGTATTTTTCAAAATTGTGTCATCACAATTTTGAGATGGATTCTCATCTCTTTTTATTTTAAAATTTGTTTGGTAGATATTTCAAAAGTATTGAATAGATTTTCCTTTCTTACTCTAATATAGCTTTCTCATCAGATATTAAATTATTTTCCCCATATCTATTTCACTCCAATGGTATATTCACCCATTTTTGTGTCAGTAATGCAATGTTTTAGTATTTATACACATAAAATTTACTTCAATAGCTTTTTTTCCCCACAAATATATTTGCCATTCACTCACATTCATTATAAAACTGCCTCTTCCACATTTCACATCCTGTGTTAAAGGTTGCGGATGAAATGGTTAGCAAAATAGGCATGGGTATTCTAATGCTGGAATCTTATAGTCTTGTGAAGAAGATAGTTATCAATCAAACGATTAGACATAATTTCAAATCATGATAATTGCTGTGAAGTTACTAATTTATAATTTTATAGGAACAATAAGGCAATGTACAAAATCTACACTTTATAATCATGGACATATTTCTGATGTGGTAATAATTGAGTTTATGAATAAGCAAAATGCAAAGTCAATCATGTAAAAATGGTGGAAGAGAACAGTCAAATACTTAAGGCAGAGCAAAGAGTACATGCAATGGCCATGCAATGGAAGGGAATGTGAGTTGTTCAAAGCACTGATTCAAGGCCAGCGTGGCTAAAACAGATAGTATGGGCATGCAGTTTAAGACAAAATATTAGAGAGTGGCAGGAAGTTGACCATATAAAACTATACATGCCAATGTAAGAATTTTTTGTATTTCTCCTATAAGTAATGTGAGGATATTAGAGACTGATCTCACTCTGGACTGTGGCATAGAGAATTCTTTGGAAGAGGAAGAAAACCGATAAGAGACTGAACCATCAGAAGGCTATGGCAGAGTCCAGGTGAAAGATTATAGTGACTTCATCTAAGTTGCTTTTTGAGGAAATTAAGAAAATTGAATAGATTGGAAATATATTCAGGAGGAGAAGCCAAACGTTTTGAAGATGAATTTCTGAACACTGTTGAATGTGATGGAGGTGTCGTGGGTGATTCAGGATCTCTTGTGAAACTGGATGGAATTATGGTAAGCTCTATGGAGAAAAGGGACTATAGAGAAGAACCTGTTCAGAAAATAGATGAGTTCAATTTTGGATCCATTGCTTTAAGGGGCCTTTGTGATTTATTCTTCAGTCTGTGTAGATGTTGAGCAGACTGTGGAATATAGTGAGAGCACAGACAAGAGTTCTAGCCCAAGAATGCAGTAGCGAATCATAGAATTTTGTTTAAAATGTTGAATAATGATTTGGATATTTTCTAGGAACTGCATATTGAGTCTTGAAAGTATCTGGTACATGTACTGGAAGAACTCCAATATTTAAAACCAAAGAAGAAAATCTGATGAAGGAGACTAAAAGGAAGCCTCTAGATGAAGAAGAAAAATGAGAAGAACATTATTATATGGGAGCTAAGAAAAGAGACTGTTGCAAAAAATAGGAGCTTGATCTTCCCGATGAACATTATAATCATTTTGTCAGGATTTGGTCCAAAATTGGATTACTTTTATAAATACTGCCAAGACGATGATAACTTATATTTGGCTTAATGTAAGGATATCACAGAAATGTTTGACAAATGTCTGTATGCATTCATGTTTATTATGCACTTCCTCGCGGATTCTTCTGGATGATTATAATTATTTAAGTTATTGAGCTGGATGCTTAGTTTAGTATTCATTTTCTCTTTACCCTAACAGGCAAACTACAATATACTTTGGTCATGTTTGATGTTTACTGATCATTTAATATTTTGTTAGCAATATATTAATATAATCTTTTATTGCATTTCTTCCAACTTGGTATTTACTAAAAATACTTTTTATATTTGTAATATGGCCCCAAATTCTCTAATTATGTTTTCTTTTAATTATTTGTTCAGTTCAGCTCTCTGGGGCTGGTTTAAATACATCGAAGAGCTAATCTAGAAAAGGATGCCCTGAAAAATGTAAGGAAAAAGTGAAATTTTTCCAGAGAAAGGAGGGAACATACCAATAATATCTAACAACCTGCATATGGACTTTGTCACTGCTCTGTGCTTGTTTGGTGGATTTCATTTCAATTTGTGTTGTAAAGAGAGTATGGCATGATAAATTTCTGCCTAAAGAATTTATTGATTGTTTTCTTTTAAAAGTAGTCTATAGACCCTGGATGATAAAATATATTCCCTGTAGGATGTATGTATTGATAAGTTACTGCATAATGCTATTTGGAACTTGAGTAGATTAGCAAAGACATAATTAATTTTGTCAGGAAACATAACAGGTAGTCACAGTATCTTATAAAGAATTGTTTATTTGTATAAAGCATTATTTTATGTTAACTGTAATATGAGATTTAAAAACAAGAAGCAGAAAAATAACTGTAGACATGAAAAGAGAAAAAAATATATTTTTATAGTTGTAGCATACAGGTCGAGGTATCCTATATTGTCTTTGCTTGATTGTGAATACTACACAAAGTGCAAAGACATGTCACGTGTAGAAACTTCTAAATTCCTGCTGGCACATGCACTTTAGCAGATACATAAATTCCATCTCATTTTATCTGCAGTGTCTATTCCATCTCTGTAGACAGGCAGAGCAAAGCTTACTATAGTTCACCCTTGTTAACATGTTTTACCTTTCTTAATTTTTAAATAGCATGCTGACAAAGACTCTTTCACTAATAATCTCTCACTGATAAGACCCTCGAGCCCTCATTTTGAATTGGCCTTGGTCTTGGCTTTTCATGTTTATCCTGTCTTTGCCAGGCCCGTGTATCCCAAATTTAGAAAGAATTCTACTGAATCAGCTTAGTGATAGTCCCTTTACCCTTGAGGTCTGATTACCCTTGACATTTGAACAAGTTCCTCATCTCCATCATTGATTTATAAGTACTTGGCTTATCTTCAGCAAGAATCCTACTGGGTCACTTTAGCAAGAATCTCCCTACCCTTGATGCCTCTTCTTAGTAATTTTCCATCCATAGATCCCTCACTTTACACATTGGTCATCAATCCCCACTCGTACTTATTGCATTCCAAGTTGAGCCTGATCTCTCTGCCTTGTTGCAATAGTCTCTAATGAAGTCATCATTACTGTTTCAACAAGTATTAGAGTAATTTTTTCTTTAACAGTGCCTGATCATCAAAATGACAGTAAAAAGAATTTGAAAATAAACATCTTAAAATAGGCCTTTGAAGCTAATAATCAAACTAAATAGTTGTTCAAAGGGTAAGTAATGAGTAAGCGGCATTTTTTTCACCCAGCAGTACTCAATATCCTGTAATGTGAACTGTCATGGTCTGTTTCTTTACTAATATAGCCTATCATGTTTTGGATGTGTGTGAAGATATATATATATAGGTATCTATCTATCTATCTATCTATCTATCTATCTATCTATCTATCTATCTATTTATCTATCTATCTGAAGTTCTGTTCATGTGGATGTTTGAAGGAAGCAACTCTTCTCATTTCAGTAAAGAAAAAATGTAAATGGAAACCACTGAGTTGTGAATGTTGGAAAACTGCAGGGAGGAAACATGTAATTTCCTCTTCCCATGTTAGTTTCGTGAGTGAGGCCCCTGTAAGAAAAGACAAGTTAACAAAAGCATACAGATTTATTGAGTATGTTTTACATGCATGAGAGCCTATGTAAGGAAATAAAGTCCTGAAGAAACGGTGAAATCTGAGTATTTCTTTTGCTAAATTTGATGAAGAATCTCAGAGACTCTTGGAAAAATGTAACAGGACAAAAATGGGTATTTCTCCCTATACCCATTTATCCAGGTATGGAGAGTTCACCTCTCAAATGAGGGTCTTATAAACTGTTTCAGGAGAAGCTCAGAAAATCCTCCCTAGTTTTTATGACCAGCTGCAGGGAAGGTGAAAAAGAAAAGATCTGAATCACCTTCCTGCTTCTGTGATTTCCTCAAATTCCTCCACCTATTCAGTATGTCAAGGTGCCATATTTTGGTATAGTGTGTCCTGAACCTCATCAAGATACTTTCTTCTTCTACATGTATTGCCAGGAGGGCATTGCTCAAGATTCTCTCTCCTGTTTGTGGTCATAGGTTTAGCCCATGATCCAGAACTCATTTTGTTTCATTATTATGTCTGTTTATGAAGAATCGAAGTCCAGACTGTGAAGCACACTGCACAAAGCCTTTAGTACTCTATTCTTATTTGACTTTTCCTCATCTTCTGACAGTTTGATGCTTGTGTTATGTGTTCAAAGGTTACATAATCACTCTATGAAATTTAACTTTGTGGAGTCTTTCACACATTCATTCTTACTTATGTCTTTCTCATTTTTTGGAACCTTTCTACATGCACCATATCCATTTCTCTATCTTTGTTTCTTTAACTCATGTGGTCTACAGTTCTCTTACAAGTGAACTTATTCTGACCTTGAAAGGGTACAGAATATGCCACAGTGCCGTAAGGATTATCTTGAGCTGAAGACATTTGAGAATCAACAAATGCATGAAGAGCCTTTCTGTGAACTCCTCATATCTGCCTAAAAATAGATCCTCAAAAAAAAAAAAAATTAAAATGTCCAAATTCCCTCCTTGGAAGTTTCTTTGACCAGGGAAAATTGACTCTTGTCATAGGAAAAGAGATGAGAAGTTTGCACCAAACCCAGTCACTGCCATAAACTGTGTCTCCCATTTATTCTTATAAGGTCCCATTTACATTTCCCAAAATTCATTTTTCTCTCCCATCAGTGACCTTTATCCTCCACCCTTTCCCCTGTTAAGGTGGCATATAAGTTTCCAAATCTTGCTTCTCGTTTTGGTATTCACTTTTTTTAATGATGCCATAGTGCATGTAAAATTAAAAATTAATAAATATGTGAGCCTTTTCTTTTGTAATCTGCTTGTCAGTTTAATTCACAGATCCCCCCAGCCATTAATAAAAGCATAGAGGAAAATTTGTTCCTCCCCTGCAACCTTCTATGATATTTTCCTGATCACCTCAGAAAGTCTGAGTTGCTTTTTTTTCTGTCTTTCCAGAACTTTGTATATTTGTCTATCTTCAAAACTAAGTCAGTTTATGATGATATAAAGGAGGAAATTTACCCAGGTAAAATATTTTAGGTTCATGACTGAGGCCCCTAGAACAAAAGACAGGTTAATAAGAGAAAAGCACGCAGATTTATAGTCCACCCTCCGTATCTGTGGGTTTCATACCCATAGATTGAATCAATCATGAATCAAAAATATTCAAAATACATAAATAGCAAGGCAATGATAAAAGTAATGTATATAAAAACAATGCAGTATAACAACTATTAATATAGCATTTATATTGTATTAGAAACTATAAGTAATCTAGAGATTATTTAACGTATATGAGAGGATGTGCATAGGTTATGTGCCATTTTAAAACAGGGATTTGAGCACCCTTAAATTTTGGTATTCTTAGGTGTTCTGGAACCAATCTCCCATGGATATTGAGGGATGATTGTATTTATTATAAGTTTTAGGTGACATTGGAGCTTTTGTAAGGAAAGACCAAAAGAAACAGTCAAACTTGCATATTTTTATGCTACATTTGATGTAAAATGCAGAGTCATGGAGAAATATGATAAAATGGAATATGAGCTAGTGGGAGTAAACTGAGGGAAACATATCAGAGTCTGTTTACTCAGATTCTTCTCTATGTTCTTGAGTCTTCAAAGACAAAAATGCTCATTTCTCTGGATTTAGGGAGGGCACCTCTCACAGAAAGCTTTTATAACCTATTTTAAGAGAATGCCAGGAAACCCTTCCCATCTTTATGACCTGCTTCAGGAAGGAATGGCAGGGGCAAGGTTACAGAGACATCTCTTCTTTCATGGTTTGCTCAAATTCCTTCAGCTTAAAATATTTTGAGGTTGTGTATCCTGAACTCCCTCTATTATATTCTGCCTGTTATTCATATAAAGGTAGGGAGGGACTCTATTATATTTACCTATGTGATTGTAAAACCTCTCTTTGTCTGCCAGTAGTGTTTAATAATATTTCATGAATTGATCAGAGCATTAATTATGGCTAATGTAAACATTTTACATTGAGTCTCCCTGTGAATAGTCTACTTTCTTCTGTATTCACATTGAGGGCAGGCTCAGGGTTTAATTTCCAGCATTCTTCCAAAAAGAAGACCTAGAAGTAGTGACACACTGCACAATCATTGCATTAAATCCCCATTGTAGGCATTTGATTCCTATTTCAACAATTATTTTCCACTCTTCATTCTCTTTCATCCTCTGTATTATTCTCTCCCAAAGACTCTCTAATCCCTCATATTGTGTTAAGTAATCTGACTCTGCTTTTGTTCATACCTACCTCAGGCTGCAGAGCAAAGACTTCAGAAGATGAAGCTTTTAAGAGCGGTTATTCAAATAGTCTTGTTAGAGTATGTAACTAGTCTGACATGATCGGAGCAGAGGAGGGCTTCACTCCAAGAATATCAGGCAACCATCAGATCATGGTCAGGCAGTTGTAATAAGGGAGGAGACCACCCCTCATATTGTCTTATGCCCAATTTCTGCCTCCAAAGAAAGAAAAAGTAAAAACTAAAAGGCAGAAATGAAATCCACAAGCAGACAGCCCGGCGCCACACCCTGGGCCTGGTAGTTAAAGATCGACCCCTGACCTAATTGGTTATGTTATCTCTAGATTACAGATATTGTATAGAAAAGCACTGTGAATATCCCTATCCTATTTTGTTCCGATCTAATTACCAGTGCATGCAGCCCCCAGTCACGTACCCCCTGCTTCCTCAAATGATCACGACCCTCTCACGTGCACCCCCTTAGAATTGTGAGCCCTTAAAAAGGACAAGAATTTCTCACTCAGGGAGCTCGGCTCTTGAGACAGGAGTCTTGCCAAGGTCCCCCGGCAGAATAAAACCCTTCCTTCTTTAACTCGGGGTCTGAGGAGTTTGTCTGTGGCTCATCCTGCTACAGTTAAACTGTCTCTCTAAGATAATAATTAGTTGCAGCCAGTACCAGGAAAAGTCAGTCTCCCCATAGATAGAAAACACCTGAAGCTGGTAATGAGGGATTTCCCAATAAGCTCTCAGGGGTCGGGCGGGTGAATTTAAGCATGCGCATTAAGAGGCAACATGGCAGGTTAACTAGTTTTTTACTTTCCTCTGGAACAGTCCACTGATAAGAGAAAAACGCCTCAAATAAGCATGTGCACCACTCCAGCAAACACAATGGATATGCGGCCTCTTCCAAGTGCTGGCAGGCCACGGCACATGCAGACCCAAGGGAAGACTCAGGAGAGAAGAAATGTAAACCCCAGACTCATGCCAAGGTATGAAAAACCTTAAGTCAAGGGTCGGGCGAGGCATTTGGATCTTTCAAGTCGCCTGTTTGGCCCTCTTCCAAGTGTACTTTCTTTCTTTTGTTCCTGCTCTAAAACTTTTTAACAAACGTTCACTCCTGTTCTAAAACTTGCCTGCGTCTCTACATCTGCCCTATGCCCCTCAGTCAAATTCTTTCTTCCAGAGAGGCAAGAATTGAGTCGATGTAGACTCGTATGGATTTGCTGCTGCTATTAATAATAGTCTGGTAAGAGTGGGTAAATTTTATTGACCAGTCCCATTTAAGTATTAACTTAGCAAAATGGATCTTTTTCGGAAACGGATTAGGGAAATTACGCCACAAAGAAAAAATTTTTTTTTCCATTTTATATAAATTCTTGTTATTTAACATAGACAAGCAGTTCACCATTACAATGATTTCTATGGGAAACCATTTGTATAATGAAGAATTAATTTCTAGCATAAGTAATCACCATTTATTTATTCTTATTAACATTTGGATTTTTATATATTGGATTTGCTTAAAATAATTTTTATTCTTTTATTTCAAATTTCACTGTGGCTGCAGTGAAGTCTAGGAAGTGACTCCCTAGAGATGTCTCTTTGAAGCATTGATCTTTTATTAATTTAATGGTTCAAGAACTATGAGTGCCTACTAAGTTTCCTCCCAAATAATTGCAGTTTACTGAATGAACAAATAGAATAAATAATGAATGAAAATGGGGATAAAGCTGGTTTTCCTTAAAGTTTCTTGAGTTGATTTCAATTATTGTATAAAGTTTACAAGCCATTGTCTTTGAAAGAAAGGGTTTTACATTTCTGAGGACAGTATTAAGCCAAATTAGGTGTTTATTAGCAATACAATTTGCTACATTTTCGGGATATTAGTAGGCATAGTTATTTTAAGTGGAACATAATTGGCATGTGGATGCAGAACTTCCTCTTTCACTTTTGATGTTTTTGTGCCTTTTTTCCCCCTTTTATATTTCTTTGAAGTACCTTCAAGTGCAATTTAAAGAGGGGGTTCTCTGGAGCTCTCCTTGTTTTTTGTTAAGTAACTCAGTAAGTCCTTGACCTCTTTGTTTCTGAACTTTATTGCCAATAAAACTCAATCATTTGCCTAACATCATACTGCAAACAATTAGAATATGTGAGTTTGAAGTTATGAAAAATAGTAGCAGTACTGAAAGAATTTGCAACCACCCAATTTACATATGGAAATTTTCAACTGCAGCTCAAGGAATGCCTAGGCTGTAATCACTCAAGCGGCAGCTGCTTAAAGTCAATGAAAAGCAGCATGTTTTTTTCCCCCTCCTTTTTGTGTGACTCCCCTCCCCCATATCCCTCACAAAGATTTAAACTGATTTTTTCCCATAGATTTCTTTGTTTTTATATAGGTTTATCTGGCTTTCTATTTTTTAAAAATTTTGTGATAATCACTTCATGTAATGTGTTATGACATAATGGATAACTCTTCAATTGAATACCATTTGAAATATTTTAAATAGTTTGTCAAAGGAAAAGATCAGAGCACCCATATTCTTTTTCTTTTCTTTTTTGATTTTGAAAATACTAGCCAATCCTCTTCTTATAAACTGATTTATATATCATTTATGTAAAAATAATACAAATTTATACTAGATTGAGTAAATCAAATGCTAGTCATAGAAAAACTGTTAACATTTGTAATGATGGGGCAAAAATCACTTTTTAAAATATAAACTCTATTTAATGTTTATGCTTAAGCAAAACAGAGAATCGTGAAGACTTGCTACACTAGTAGTTTTCGGACTTTTTGAATCATGTCTTCAGGTTTAAGATTTCAGTCCTTTAGGAAAAAGAGTAAGACTTTCATGGGGCACCTTGTAAAGTTTAAGTGAAAAAAAAAAAAAAACCAATACTATTAAACTAGAGAAATAAGCAGAGTTTAAAACACTGGAAATTAGAAAACAATTAGAAGTAGGTATCCTCCTTCATCATGGGTATGGTGTTTCAGACACTGGATTTTTATCTTTTTCTAGTAGCTTTCTTTTGGCCATCTCAGCAACAGTAATATTTTTATGGTTTTCACGAATATCTTCTTTGTTTGTGGATGAGGAGAATATTTGTAGGTGGTCCAGGCTTGGAGCAAGTATATTTCAACTGGTATTTTAGGTTGTCTGTAAGCTCTGGGTGGCAGGACCATGCTTCTATCATGTGTTGCTCTCCAGCATCTCTGACTACACTTGGCATACCACCAGAAGCCAACGAATACAGTTTTTTGGATCAAATATATATACTTGGCTATATTTGTGTATTTGCCCTTGGGCACACAAGAAGAAACTGATAATTTCTGACAACTCCATTGTAAATCTGAATCATAAACCTAAGGAAGAAATAAAACAAAATTATGTTTGTTTCTCATCTCCAAAATTTACTACTTCTATAAAATTGGCTCAGTTATTTCATCCCCCAAAATCACCATTTTATCATCTGTCAAAAAGGAAAAATAATAATCATATTTTAAGATATTATAAGAATAGAGAAATGATATTGAAAAACAGCACATGGTAGGTAATCAATATAATTGCGGTTGTTTTCTATGTCATTCTTATGGGGCACTGAAATTCTCATCAAGGTAGAACTACTTACTCTAGTTCAGTCAATTATTATTGAATGCATGTGAATCAATGATGAGTCAAAAAAATTAGAAGTAGAAATGGTAATTGGCACTGTGGTGGGCTATACAAATTCAGTTTCCCAAGGAGAATAGCACTTTGTGCCTCGTTGTTGCAATATGTGTTGTACCACTGAAACCCTATAGCATATGGAAGCAACTGATAGACCCAAGCAGTTTAAAGGCAAAGCAGTAAATAGCACAACTGGAGACCAGTTCACACACAAGAAAAGAACTAAAGGAACATAACATCCTAATCTCTTCTGCTCATTCACTGGGAGAGAACTGAAGCTAGCCCAGCATTGATTTAGAAATACAAAAAATGGTGTTTTTCTTTTGGACTTAGGTTTGAGGAGTCTATCATAGTACAGGCATTGAAAGACTAAAGAAGACAGATAAATAAGAAAAAAAATAGAACAAACAGACATTTTTGCAAGTGTAGAGTTACAAAATTATAGGATAGGTGTCAGGCAAAGTGCCAGCTCTGTATGTGGTAGATGTAGTTTGCTGTCAAAATTACTACCTGTAAAGTAAAATAAGCACAAGCAGATTCAGGTTAGGTGAGGAGAGTTTGAGGAATTTGGCACAATTATGAACAATATTTCCATTTTTTTTTAAAGAAGAGAATAGCTTACTCTTTCAATTGCCATTTTGCTGTGTAGTCCAATATATGATTACTGTGTTGAAGATGAGGCAAGACTTGGTATTTTATATGATTTAAAGGTTCCTTTCATTACAGGATATTTGAGGTGTTGTTTTTCCATGGCCTCTGTGGCCAGTGGTGCCATTGCCGAGTTTTTCTCAGGCTCACTCAGCCTGACAGGCTGTGCACAGCTTGTGCTACCAGGGACCCTGTGGAGACTCCTCTCCACAGACAGGTTGTCCCATTGCCTCTTCAAGTCTGACTGAGTCTAGGGTTTTTATAGGGTTTGGAGGGGAGAAATCTCATGCTGATTGGTCCATGGGTGGCTATGGGTAGGCACCATAGGTTTCCACTTTAGTCTGTGGGGGCTGGAAGACTGGCCCCAGGCTTCAGGCCTTCCCTGGGCCTGAGTGGGGCTTTACTGGGGACCCACTCCTTATGTCCAGGAGTCTGTCTGCATCTTGCCACTGTTCATGGTGCCCTGGCTGTTCATGTCGAGGGTACCTACAGGCCAGGGCTGAGCTGCCCTCAGTTCCCCTTAGCCTCCCTTCCATGTTCATTGGTGGCCAAAGTCTGGAGGTGGCTGAGGAAGCGGAGGGGTGGCATGTTACTGCTGCTCCGAGTGTGCACGCATCCAGCCAGGTTGCAACAGTGCCTAGGCTTGGCCTCAACTCTGCTCCAAGATTGGAGCAAGTGCCAAGAGTTGGGAGAGGCCAGGCAGTGGAAGCAGGCACCTCTGAGCCTGCATGGGGAGGGGGCCTTCCTGGACCCCCAAGAGTGCAGAGATGCTTGGGTCCACAGCTGCAGCTGGGTGGCTACAACTGCACCCAGAAAGGTGGGTCTCCTGCCTGCTCCCAGCCCCCAAGATCACAGGGATGCCCTGGTCTGTAGCCATGACTGGGTAGCCACAGCTGTAGCTAGGAGCAAGGCTCCCACCCTGCTAATTCAGAAGGGGTGTCATGGCAGCAGCCACTCTAGATGGGTCGCCACTGCCATCATTTTGATGGTAGAATACAACACAATTATACTGGAAGAGATGAAAGGCAGAACCCTTTGCTATTTATAGCTACAAAGGAGAGAAAGCTGCTATGCAGGGCCACAAAGGGAATTGGGTGCAGGGACAGGGTAAAGCTGCAGTTATACATTCATACATGCTGTAGCATATATAGAGCAAGTAAGGTAGTGTAGCTAGGATTTGGGAGCTTTGTATGCATTTGAAGCTTTCAACTGTGGTTCCAGAGCAGAAATAAGCCATCTCTGTTGTGTTCTGTCCAAATATCTGACCCATGGATTCTGTGAGAATAATAAATTGTAGTTGTTTTATGCTACTAAGTTTGGATTGGCTGTTACTCAACAATTGATAGTGGAACACCATTTACCTACAGTAATTAACTGTAGGTAAAATTACTTTATTTCTTTCTTACATTCAGGAAATTTCCAATCCTGGATTAACTTCTTGGCTATATATACCAAACCCAACTAATTCCCTTGTTTCCTCATTAGTCATGTAAGGGTGTGTTCTAGCCAAAGAGTAGCATGTGCAAATAAGTGTGTGGTTCATTCAAAACAACTAAATGTAATTCGTTATAGCTGGATCATAAAATTTGAGAAGACAAGTAGCTAGGAATGAAGGTGGGAATATAAGCACCCAATCATGAAAGTTCATATGAGTCACATAGGAAGTTTATGCTAAGGGCAAGAAAAAACTGCTTCTTGTATGCTGTTTCCTGATAGCATTTATATTTCAGAAAGATCTGAACCAAAGTGATTTCTATGTAAAAGATAGATTTTGGGGGTCACATTTGGGGATGACATGGCCAATTAGAGTATTGAGGTGAAAGATGGGAACTCACCATAGCAGCAGTATATGTGGAAGAAACTTGAGAAAGCAGTGGATGTCTGTGAGGTAGAATCAACAGAATTTTGTGACTTATTAAATGTAGGCAGTTGATCCAGTTGGAAAATAACATAGGCAGTTCAGAGTGGAAGAAGAGGTAAAGCAACAAATAATAGGTAGTAATATTGACATGTTGAGTTGGGTCGATAGATTACATTAGTGTCCTCAATGCCTTTGGGCTTGGTGATGTGATTCATTTTGGGATAGTGGAAAAAGCGGAGGCTTGACAATGTATTTGTACAATCTGCTTCCTTTCTTGGATCCCCACTGCTACCATCGCAATAAACCTGGACTAGCCTGCTAGAGAGATTTGAGAGAAAAGTAGATCAATTTGACCTATTTCATGTGAGCCTATCCTAGACTGGCCAGGCCCCATCCCAGCTCGTATGCTGACAAATGAGGAAGTCCACTTATGATAAGGTGAGGCTGATATAAATCTGCATAATTGCCCACAGACTCATAAGTGTTTGCTTCAAACCACAGAGTCTTGAAGTGGTTTGTAACACTGCAATAGATCACTGATACCCTTAGTTTGAAGGTTCTGTTCTTGATGTATAAAGTCAGGGTTGGAGCTCAGAAGAAAGGTCTGGTTTGCAGACAAGACTGCTTGTCAGTACTCAATAGCCTAGCCTTGCCTATCATTTATGGTGAGTTTTCACTCTGAAGAGTTGGGCTTGCCTTCTCCTTCGATGGTATGCATGCCTTTTGCAGTTCTGCGTGTAAATATAGTTTCCAGAATCATTTGTGTATAAATGGTTATGAAGCCATGGGAGAGGGCAAGACTAACCACTAGAGTTAAAGGGGAAGATGGCTAATAGCAGAACTATTAGAAAAATAATACTCAAGAAATGGGTAAATGAAAGAATTCCAAAAATATTTGGGGAAGGTACACACAGCAAGGTGAGAAGAAACTATACCAAGAAAGTATACATTGAAACCAAGGTGAAAGAATTTTCAAAAAGGGAGATATGATATAGAATACTGCAAAAAAGTCAAAAAAATTTTGGTTGAACACTGAGGTCATTAGTGGCTTTGAAGAGGGCAATTTCGTGTAGATGTAAAATGATAGTACTGGGTTATAGTTCTTGAGAAAATCATTAGTGGTATTTCTTTTCTTTTCTTTCTTTTTTTTTTAATTGAAAATACTTGCCTCTATGAGCAGGCTGAATTAATTACAAAGTTGTCTCCTGTGATCAGTCAGATGCTCTAAATGTGAATTAATTAGAAAAGAGTGAACTGATACATGAAAAAAAGAAAAATTAATATGCATGACGACATCTAGTGATGAAATGCATAGTAAATCTTGCCAAGTCAACCACATTAAAAAAGCTTCATGTTTAGAATACAACCACGTTCTCTCAACTCTAACCTGATTACAAGGGGATTTTGTTGTGAAGAATAATGAATGCACCATAGTTTAATAGCACTATGACAAATTTGAGTTAAGTAGCTTCTCTGTTGTTACAGAGGGCAATAGCAACGTTGCATACTCACCAATTATTCCCTCCAACCTTTGTCTTTTCTTTTAATTTGCTGCTGACTTAGGACAGTGAGGAAGAGTTTTTTGTAAAAGGAAGTAGTCATTCGACTATACAGTCACACAGTTGTAAGAATAGGTGATACCAAAGGTTTATATTATGTTTTGCAGGTTATAATAGTCTTTTTGCATAGTAGCAGATGAGCTATGTCCAGTCAGAGAAAATGTTTTTTTCACACGTGAAAATGACTAAAAATGAATTTTAAAACATATAAGTAAAATAGTATTTCAGAGTACATTTTTGAATGCAATGGAAATTTCGAAGTCACTTCATTATTTAAATCATTTTAAAAATGGTGCTTTAAAATGGACTCTAATTTATTGAGAACATACAATAAATAAAATATATGTGTTTTGCTGGAGACATGAAGTGCCTGTAAATAGCAGCTCCTTGCATTCTAGACTACAGTGGTCTGTGAGCAAAATGGTCATATTAAAATATAAAGTGTAGTAAAACAAATATTGTTGCATTGAAAATAAAATTCAATGAGAACACACATAACATAAAGCTAATTCAATTCCATAAACATTTATCAAGTTTCATTCAAATGTGGGACATTCTATTATGCACTGTATTTCAAAAATGCATCTTACTGAATTTCTGTCTTCAGTGAACTGGAATTCCTCTATAGCAGTTAAATTTGTGGAATTCTCACAAGAAATTTTGTAACAGATTGGGTTGGCAAAATGAATAATTGTTCATAATATAAAATTTAAAAGTAAACACATTTTAAAAGGACATGTAAAGCCACTCAAATGAAATAAATAGCCATCATCCGGACTTTTATAGTATGTTTACTTTTTTGAGCAGAAATAGTTTCACTTAATATAAACATGCAAGTAAAATTTTGTATCTTGAGATATTTACACTTGATGTCATAATTTTTCTATGGCATTGCCATTTCTTTAAAACTTCAGTGTTTTCTTGCTGCTTGTCTTAAATAACTGTGTAATAATTGATTATAAATTCCTCTCGTTATTCAGTTCAATTGTTTTTTTCAATTTTGAGGAGCACATGTATATAGACAGAAGGTCTTGGTTAGGTGCTGTGGCTCACGCCTGTAATTCCAGCACTGTGGGAGGCTGAGGTGGGGTGGATTGCTTGAGGTCAGGAGTTTAAGACCATCCTGGCCAACATGGTGAAACCCCGTCTCTACTAAAAACACAAAAAATTAGCTGGGTGTGATGGCACACACCTGTAAGCCTAGATACTGAGGAGGCTGAGGCAGGAGAATCACATGAACTTGGGAGGCGGAGGTTTCAGTGAGCCAAGATTGCACCACTGCACTGCAGCCTGGGAGACAGAGAAAGACAAGAAAATGAAAAAGCAAGTTACAAAACAGAAGAAACTATGTGAAAAATCTCATATCTCACAAGGACTTGTATATAGAACATAAGAACCCTTAATATTCCACAGCAAGAAAATAAACCCACTAAAAATTGTGAAAAATTTGAGCAGACGCTCTACCAAAGACAATATACAAACGGCAAATAAGTAGTGAGACTGTTGGAGTTTCCAAGTTCATCCTTTCTTTTCCTATAAAAATATAATAAAATATTTGTCTTTCAAAACTGTAGTAAAAAAGTAAAAAACGTGGAGTCTGCAGGTTTAACTGTATTTATTCCTGGCTCAGTTTTATGTTAAAGTAGCCTTGGAAAAATTCTATTTCTGATAGTCCATTTTTTTTTTTTTTGGTGTAAATGATAATCAAATCTCTATCATTCCTGTGTGTGGTGTGTATGTTAGAAAGAGGAAAAGAGAGATGGGGAGAGAGAAAGAAGATGAAGAGAAAGAGAGCAAGAGAGAGAAAGAGGAAGAGATAGACACAGAGACAGAGAGAAATGCTGTATATAAAATACCTTGTTCTTAAAACTTGAGAACTGGATGTACTCCATAGGTGCCAACTATCTGAAATTGGTGAAGATTAACTACATATCATGTGCCATTTTGAGTACTTTGCATGTATTAATTACTTTAATGCTAAAATCACCTGTGAAACAGATACAATTATCTTTATTTTACTGACAAGGAGAATGCAGTATAGAATAGTTAATGAAATTTTACTTAGTCTGTTAGACTACTTAGGATATTATGGTCATCAGATTTAGTCTTTATATGTCAATTTTGTCATGAATTATTTAGTTTGTACTGATGTTTCATACACATTCAGGAGATTCAGAGAAGAATATAGGGGGAAGAATCTTGTTGAGATGGTGTCATTTTGTTCCTCTGAAGTGTTTGTTATTATCAATTTATTCTTTTCTTTCTTGACTCTCCCTATATAAACAAGCAAAAATCTTACCTTTTTAACATTTGGAAATTATTAATGTGATTTACTAAATAAATGCAGTTAATGGCCACGTGTGGTGGCTCAGCACTTCAGAAGGCTGGTGGGCAGGTCGCTTGAGCACAGAATTTCAAGACCAGCCTGGGTAACATGGCAAAAACCTGTCTCTACAAAAAATAAAAAAATTAGCCAGAGGTGGTGGTGCACACCTGTGGTCCAAGCTATTTGAGAAGCTCAGGTGAGAGGATTGCTTGAGTCTGTGGAGGTCAGGGCTGCAGTGAGTCGTCGTCACGCCACTGCACTCCAGGTGACAGATTCCGATACTGAAAAGATATTTTATAATATTTAAAATTTATTTTTCATCTAAAATATAGTATTAGCAAAGTAAGAGTTGAAGAAAATTTTCTTAGTTGTCTAAAAGGCACCTAATAGAAATGGATTATCTTTTTGAAATTTGTTGTAAACAAAGCTTTGAAGACTAAGTAGTTGTGCAACTGAGTTTATATCTAAATGAAGGCACTCATATTAATTTTAAAAATATGTATTGTTAGTTTTATCCCTTGCTCTGGGAGAAGGGATAGCTGGTTAAATCCTGATTATCATCTAAATTACCTATCTTTAAAAAGAAACCAAACAGCTGTGTTGAGATACATTAACAATTAACTGAAGTTACTTAAAGGGTAAAATTTGATAAGTTTTAACATATGTATGTACCTGTGAAATTATTGTCACAATCAAGATAATGAAATTATTCATCACTGAAAAAATTTTCTGTTGTTCTCTGATAATCTTTCCCTTCAAGTCTCTGAGCATTCTTACTCCCACTTGTCAATCACTCTTCTGCTTTATGTTACTATAGATTAGTATAAAAATGTATAGGGTTTCATATAACCTGAAGCAGACAATATGTACTATTTTTTGCCTGTGTTCTTTGCCTCAGTATTTTTACTTTGCTATTCATTCATGTCCTAGCAATTATCAATAGTTTACTCTTTTGATGTAAGTATTCTATGGTTATAGCTTTATTACAATGTTTTTTTTCCATTCATTTATTAATGGACATCTGAACTGTTTCCAGTTTGTGGCTCTTACAAATAAAGCTTCTATGAACATTCACATAATTCTCTTTCTATAGACATATGTTATGTTAGCTAAGATTTGAATGACTGGATCACATAGTAGGTCTATCTCTGACTTCTTAAGAAACATCAAATAATCTTTTAAGTGATTTCCCAATTTAGTATTTCCACCAGAACTATTTGAGAGCTCCAACTACTCCACATCCTTACCAACACTTGCTATGGGTTATGTGCTTGGTTTTGCTGAAGTTCAGCATGTCAATTTTTTTTGACAGAGTGTATTTCCATAAAATAAGTTCACAAGGATTTGCTCCCAAGTTTTCTTCTAGAAATTTGAGAGTTTTAGATTTTATACTTAGCTCTATGATCCATTTTGAGTTAATCTTTATAGTACAAGATATGAATCAAAGATTTTTAAAAAAAATATGAATATGGAATTGTTTCAGTATCATTTGTTGGGAAGACTAACGTTTCCCCAATGAATTGTCTTGGCATCTTTGTTGAAAATAAGTTCATTTATGTGAGGATCTCTTTCTGAACTCTTCATGCCACTCTATTGGTCTAATAGTCTATGTTAATACTACATTGTCTTAATTTCTGTGGCTTTAATAAGTCTTTAATCAGATAGAATTAGTTCTCCATCTCTATTTTTTAATTCAAAGCTGGTTAGCTAATATATGAAATTTGCATTTCCATATGAATTATAGACTCTGTTTATCAATTTCAATAAAAAGACATATGATTTTTATTGAGATTCCAGTAGACTATAGATAATTTGAGAATAATTGATATCTTATTCAATATTGAGTATTCTGGCCTATGACCTTGGTAGGATATAATACATTCTCCATTTACTTAAATCTTTTATTTTTGTTGAGATATTTTATGATTTTTAATGTAAAGGACTTGTACCTCTTTTGTCACATTTATCATTAAATTTTCATATTTTTATATTGATATTATATTTCACAAATTTCAATGTTTATTCCTTATTAATCTATAGAAACATAGTTTGTGTTTTACATTGATTTTATATCCTAATACTTGTTAAACTCATTTATTAGTTCAAGTAGAATCCATTAGATTTTACACATACATGATCATATCATTTGGGAATAAAAAGACTGATTTGTTCCTTTTCGATTGAGAAGTCTTTTATTTCTCTTTCTTGAAATAATAGAACCTCCACTAAAATGCTGAACAGTGGTGAAAGCAGACATCCTTGTCTTATTCCTGATTTTAGCATGAAATTATTCAGTATTTCAACATTAAGTATGATATTATCTGCATGTTTTTCATATATGCTGTTTATCAAATTGAGGATGCTTTCTAACTTCCTCAGTGTTTATTTTAAATCAGTAATGGATTCTGAATTTTGTAGATGAGATTATCTGCTTCTACTGAAATGATTATATGCTTTATTAACATTTTTAATATGGTCAGTTACATTGTGTTTTGAATGATAAGCCCCACTTTGAATTTGTGGAGTAAATTCTAGTTGGTCTAATGAATTATTCTCTTTCTTAAAAATATACCTTGTTTTCTGGAGAAGTTTTCTTGTTACAAAAAAATTGGGCAATATGTACAGAAAGTCCTTATATGCTGGCTCTCCCCCAGCACACAGTTTGCCCTATTATTAACATCTTTCACTAGTGGGGTACATTTGTACAGACTAGTTTCACTGCACTGAAAATTCCCTGTGTTCCACCAATTTATTTATCCTTTTATCTTTCCTTTAATTCCCCTGACAAACATTGAGCTGCTTACTCTCTATATAGTTTTGCCTTTTCCAGACTGTCATAAAGTTGAAATCATACAGTATATAGTTTTTTCCAGATTGGCCTCTTTCACTTAAAAATATATATTTAAGTTTCCTCCACATTTTTTTTTTTTTTTGGCTTGATAGCTGATTTCTTTTCTTTCTTTCTTTTTTTTTTTTTTTGCAGAGTAATATTTCATTGTATGGATGAATCAGAGTTTACTTATATATTTACCTATTGAAGGACATCTTGGTTGCTTCCATAGTTTGGCAATTATTAACAAAGTTACTATAAACATTTATTTGCAGGTACTTGTGTGGACATAGTTTTCAACTTACTTCTGTAAGTTATTAGTGGTACAACTGCTAAATTATTTGGCAAGGCTATTTTTGGCTTTGATAAAAACTCGGCCAGGTACAGTGGGTGGTGGGTGGCTCATGCCTGTAATCCCAGTACTTTGGGAGGCCAAGGCGGGTGGATCACGAGGTCAGGAATTTGAGACCAGTCTGGCCAATATAGGGTAACCCTGTCTCTACTAAAAATACAAAAGTTAGCTGGGCGTGGTGGCGGGTGCCTGTAGTCCCAGCTACTTGGGAGTCTGAGGAAGAAGAATCGCTTGAACCCGGGAGGCGGAGCTTGCAGTGAGTGGAGATTGTGCCACTGCACTCCAGCCTGGTGACAGAGTGAGACTCTGTCTCAAAAAAAACCCCCCAAAAACAAAAAGCCAGAAACAAACAAAAAACTGAACAGACAACTAATGTCCAAAGTGGCTATATCACTGTCCAGTCACACCAGCAATGAAAAGGGTGCTTTGACCCACATAATTGCTCTCATTTGGTATTTGTGTTTTGGATTTTAGCCATTCTGATACGTATGTAATAGTATCTCATTGTTTTAATTTGTAATTCCCTAAGGAAATATGATATTTGATCATTATTTCATGTGCTTATTTACCATCTATATATAGTGAATATATATATTTGAGAGTTCTTTGTGTATTTTGGAGAATAGCCATGATCAGAAATATCTTTTGCAAATGTTTTCTCCCAGTTGATGTCTTGTCTCTGTGTTCTCTTAACAATTCTCTTACAGAGTAGGAATCTTTAATTTTAATAAAGTCTAGCTTATTTTTTTTTTCATGAATTGTGATTATTGTGATTTTGGTATTGTATATAGAAAGTCGTTGCCAAACACAAGGTCACCTAGATTTTTTCCTAAGCCATATTTTAGAAGCTTTCCAGTTTTCTGTCTTAAATTCTATGATCTCTTTTAATTATTTTTGTTAAAAGATTTAAAGTGTATGTCTAGGTTAATTTTATTGCATGTGGTTGTCCAGTTACTTAGTCTTTTTAAGAAATTGTGCCTAAGTAACTCGACTTTGCACCTTTCATCAGTTGATCATCTTTGTAAGAATCAATTTCTGGGCTCTCTATTTGTCTATTCTCTCAACAATACTACATTGTTTTGATTACTGTAGCTTCATAATAAAACCTAAAGTTCGATGATATCAGCCCCTGATTTTGTTCTCCTTCAGTATTGTGTTGGCTATTGTGAGTCCGTTGCTTTTCTATGTAAACTTTAGAGTCAGTTTTTGATATCAACAAAATAATTCAATGAGATATTTGTTGGAATTGTATCAAATCTGTAGACCATATTGGGAAGAACTAACATCATAACAAATTGAGTATTTGTATCTATGTACAGAAATATATCTCCATTTATTTATTTATTTTTTTTGCTTTCATGAGAGCTTTGTAGTTTTTTCTCATGTAAATCTTGTACATATTTTATAAGATTATACATATTTCTTTCTTTGTGGGTTAACATAAATAGCAGTGTAGTTTAATTCAAATTTCAGTTGTTTGTTGCTGACATACAAGAACACAATTGACTTTTCTATGTTACCTTGTAATTTGTAACTTTGCTATAATTGATTACTAGTTCCCGGATTGCTGTTGTAGTCTTTGGACATTTCTATGTAGACAATCATGTCATCTACAGGCAAAAACAGTTTTATTTCTTCCTTTTCCAATCTGTATTTTTTTTTCTCCTTTCCTTCTCTTGTCTTACTGCATAAACTGAAACTTTCAGTAAGATGTTGAATAAGAGTGGAAACAGGGTCATCTCTACTTTGTTCTTGATAAGGTATCTATTTCTCAACATTAAATATATATTTTTTTCAGATTTTCTCATTAAGTTGCAGGAGTTTCTCTTTATTCCTACTTTGCTAATGATTGTTGTAAAAAATGTCAAATCTTTTTCTACATCTATTGATATTACCATATTACTTTTGTACTTTATCTTATTGATGTGATTAATTACATTCATTGACGAATTGTTGATCTAGCTTTGAATACCTGGAATAAATCCAACTAAGCTGTGATTATAATTTTTTACTATATTATTAGGTTGGATTTATTAATATTTTGTTGAGGATACTTACATTTATTTTCAAGAAAGATATTGGTCTGTAATTTTTCTTTCTTTTAACGTCTTTGCCTGGTTTTGGTATTAGGATAATACTAGCCTCAAAATGAACTAAGAAGTCTTCCCTCTGCTTTCCTGGAACAGATTGTGTAGAATTGGAATAATTTCTTCCTAAATGTTTAGTAGAATTTAAGAGGGAAATCTTCTAGGCCTGGTGTTATCCCCTTTGGAAGGTTATTTGAAATCGATTCACTTTCTTTAATATATTTAGACCTATTCAGGTGGTCTATTTGTCTATTTCTCCTTGTGTGAGTGTGGTTAGATTGTATCTTTCAGTAAATTTGTTTATTTCATCTAAGATAGCAAATAGGTGAGCATACAGTTTTTCATACTTCTTCATTATTCTTTTAATGTTCACTGAATAAGTGGTGATGGTCCCCTTTTCATTAGTGATATTACTATTCTGTGTCTTTTTTTCTTTCTTTTTCTGTTAGTCGGACTAGAAGTTCATCAATTTATTTACTTCTTAAAGTACCAGCTTTTGGTTTCATTGATTTTTCACTGTTAATTTTCTGTTTCCAATTTTATTGATTTTTGCCCTAAGTTTTGTTACTTTTTTTTTTTTTTTTTTTCCCGGTAACTTTAGACGTAATTTGTTCTCCTTTTTCTAGTTGCTTAAGGGAAGACTTAGATGACTGATTTTATTCCTTTCATGTTTTAGTATATGCATTCTATGATATAAATTTCATTCTACTCACAATTTTTGCTGAATCCACATTTTAATAAGTTGTATTTGTATTTTACTTAGTTCAACATAATTTTATATTTCTCTTGAGAGTTTTTCTTTGACTCATATATTATTTAGAAGTGTGTTGTGTACTCTCCAAGTATTTTGGGACTTTTAATCTACTGTTATTGATTTCTAATTGAATTCTATTGTTGTATATGAACAGATATTTTATAATTTATATATTTTTAAATTTACTAAGGTGTGCTTTGTGGCCCAGAATATATTTTGGTGAATGTTTGTTATCTGTTCTTTGTTCCTATCATTCTCTTTTTTATTTTGTCTTTTCAATAAAGTGAGTAAACTTTATAATTCCACTTTATGTCTATATTTTACTTATATGCTATAGTTCTTTGTTTTGTCATTTTAGTGGTTACTTTACACCTGGCAATTTTTTTTTTTTTTTTTTTTTGTAGAGATGGGGTCTTGCCATGTTCCCCAAGCTGGTCTTGACTCCTGGGCTCAAGTAATCTACAGGCCTCGGACTCCCAAATTACCAGGATTATAGACATGAGCCATTGCACCCAGCCTGTTAACAATTTTTAAAGAAATTAAAATAAAAAACATACATAAGTATACATAAATACACCAATGTGTTTGCCATTTCTGGTGCTCATTTTGTGTGTGTGTGTGTGTAGATCTTTATTACTGTGTCCAGAATTGGTGGGTTCATGGTCTCGCTGACTTCCAGAATGAAGCCACAGACCCTCAGGGTGAGTGTTACAGTTCTTAAAGATGGCGTGTCTGGAGTTTGTTCCTTCAGATGTTCATATGTGTCCACAGTTTCTTCCTTCTGGTGGGTTTGTGGTCTCACTGACTTCAGGAGTGTAGCTGCAGACTTTCGTGGTGAGTGTTACAGCTCTTAAGGTGGCATGGACACAAAGAGTGAGCAGCAGCAAGATTTATTGCTTACAGCGAAAAAAACAAAGCTTCCAGATTGTGGAGGGTGACCTCACTGGATTGCTGTAGGCTGGCGCCGGGCAACCTGCTTTTATTCCCTTATCTGGCCCCACCCACATCCTGCTGATTGGTTCATTTTACAGAGAGCTGATTGGTCAGTTTTGACAGGGTGCTGATTGGTGCACTTACAATCCTTTAGCCAGACACAGAGTGCTAGACAGAAAAGTTCTCCAAGTCCCCAGGATTGGTTAGATACAGAGCACTGACTGGCGCATTTACAAACCTTGAGCTAGACACAGGGTGCTGATTGGTGTGTTTACAAACCTTGATCTAGACACAGAGTGCTGATTGGTGTATTTACAATCCCTTAGCTAGACATAAAGGTTTTCCAAGTCCCCACTAGACTCAGGAGCCCAACTTGCTTCACCTAGTAGATCCCACATGGGGCATAGGTGGAGCTGCCCACCAGTCCCACACCGTGCACCCACCCTCCTCAGCCCTTGGGTGGTTGATGGGACTGGGTGCCAGGGAGTGAGAGGGTGGGGCACTCGTCGGGGAGGCTTGGGCTGTGTGGGGGCTTGGGCATGGCGGGCTGCAGGTCCTGAGCCCTGCCCTGCAGGGAGGCCGCTGAGGCCCGGCCAGAGTTCAAGCACGGTGCAGGTGGGCCTGCAGTGTTGGGGAACCTCTGCAGCTGCCAGCCCGGGTGTTAAACCCCTCACTGCCTGGGGCCAGGGGCGCCGGCTAGCTGCTCAGAGTTCAGGGCTGGCTGAGCCCACGCCCACCCAGAACTCGCGCTGGCCTGCCAGCACTGTACGCAGCTCTGGTTCCCCACTCGCTTCTCCCTCCACACCTCCCTGCAAGCACAGGGAGGGCCTGGTCCAGCCCAGAGAGGGGCTCCCACAGTGCAGCGGTGGGCTGAAGGGCTCCTTAAGAATGGCCTGAGCAGATGCCGAGGATGAAGAGGCTCTGATAGCAAGTGAGGGCCACCAGGATGTTGTCACCGCTCATTACCACGTGATATCATTTTCTGTGTAAACATTTTTAGCATTCATTTTTTGAAGTGTGAGTATGCTGGTGATAAATCCCTTCAGCATACATATTTCTGAATTTTTTTTATTTCACCAACAGTTTTGAAATATTATTTTGCCGAGAGTAGAAATATAGGTTAACAGTTTTTAAAAATTATTTTAAAGAGATTGCTTCACTGTCTTCTCAATTGCATCATTTTCCATGAGAAATCTGCTGTGATCATTATTTAAGTTCCTCTGTATACAGTGTGTCTTTTCTAAATGCTTACAAGAGTGTCACTTGATCACTTGTTTTGAGAAACTTGATTACTATGTGCATAGGTATAGTTTTATTTATAGTTCTTTGTCTTGGAATCTTGGATCATTTACAGTTTCACCAAATTCAGAAAAATTTTAATAATTATACCTTGAAAAATGTTTCTGGTCCTTCCTGCTGATTTATTGAACTCTGATTACACATATATTAGTAATTTGTTCCACAAATTACTGATGTTGAATTTTATCACTTCATGTTCCATTGTGGATAGTTTTCATTGTTAAGTCTTCAGGGTCACAAGGTTTTTTTTTTTTTTTTTTCTTTCTTTTGCAAATTCTAATTGACCTTTAAGCCCATGCAGTGTATTTTTCATTTCAGGTATTGTTTTATCCCCAGAAGATTGATTTGGGTCTTTTTAATATTTTCCATGTCTATACTTATCTTTTTGAACACATACAGTGCAGTTTAAATAAATGTTTTAATGTTATTGATTGTAATTTCTAACATCTGTGTCCATTTGGATCCGTTTCCATTGATTGATTTTTTTTCCTTTTTTATTTTTCACTTTTTGTACTCCTAATTTTGTTCATTAGGCAAAACACTTCTGAGAAAACTACCCATTTTCCCATGAATTAAGAGGTTTTAAAATCTGACCATTAAAGTGACACAAGCACTATTTCCAATCCCGTGTGTCACATGGTGTTAATCCTTCAGCAAGATCCTGTCCCCAGCCTCAGTTAGTTTTCTCATAGGCTTGTTCTGATTGGTACTCTGCAGAATACCTGAGGAGAAACAGTTCTAAAATCATCTGATATTCTGCTTTTTGGGGACACTGAAAACATTTTTTATTAAATGTAATCACTTATATCGTTTGACTTACATCTGTCATCTTATTTGCTTCTATTTGTCTCATCTGTTTTTTGTTCCTATTTTTCTCGTTTTAAAATTTTGTCTTCTTTTAGACAAATTGAGTAATACTGATTCTCTTGTTTTAGGATTCTGGAGTTTTCTCCCTGTGTAGTTCTCTCCTTTCTGCTACTCCTGTGAACAATAGCTTCCTTGCTTTCCCAGCTTTGTCTCCTTGCCTCAGAGGAATCTTACATGCTTCACATGGTTTCCCCATCCCTGCACTATGACCTGGAAACTTTTTCAAGGTAGAAACTTTGTGCGATCATAGGACTCACCTTTTTGTCTTTCCATTTCTCAGGAAATCACCCTCCTTTGATGCCTGATGTCCATTTGTAATTAGAAGCAGCACTGCAGAGTACTTTTATACAATGTTTCACACTTGTGACAATATTTTAACTCAATGCACTATATTCTCTAATTACAAAATAAGGGCAATAAAAATGTGTGCATTTCAACTTCCTTTCCCTTCTCTCTGCCACCAACTGTTAACTGATTACATTGTTTTTCTTAATATTGACCTGGTACCTGTGTACTTAGTTATATCTGTATTATTCAATTTATCAGGTATAAATATCATCTTTTGAACCCTTGCTATGAAAGATTAAGTTATCAAAATCGATCGATGCGTGTTACTCCGTTTCTCTCTTTCATTCATTTCAAAATTTAGTCGTTATGCTACTTCTACATTTTCAGGGTATAAAACAAATACATTATATGTGATAATGACAGCTCAATGTTTATGGTCTGTATCTTTTCTTTAATTTATTAATTTATCTTTTGCTTGCCGAAAGATTTTGTTATAGAAATTTCTTCAAGAAAAGTTCTTGGAAACTCTTTTATAAATTATAGTGTGTTAAGAAAATGTTTGCTTCTTTTTTACTAGAATGAGAATTTAACTATGTTTAAAATTATTTGGGTCAGGCAGGTTGGCTCATGCCTATAATTCCAGCACTTTGGGAGGCTGAGACAGAAGGATTACTTGAGCACAAGAGTTCAAGAGCAGCCTGGGCAACATGGCAAGACCTCATCTCTATTAAAAAAAATAAAGAAATTAGTTGGGCATGGTGGTGTGCACTTGTGGTCCCAGCTACTTGGGAGACTGAGGTAGGAGGATCTCTTGAGCCCAGGTGGTCAAGGCTGAAGGGAGCTGTGTTCACATCACTGCAGTGCAGCCTGGGCAACAGAGGAAGACCCTGTCTCAAAGAAGGGGGGAAATGGAATAGACATTCTTTTTCAAAAATTTCTTTCAATATTGAATAATTTTGGTATTACTGTTCATTTTCCCACTTTAATTTCAACACTGTGTCCAGTCCACATACAGTTTTAAGTTGTTTTATATTTCTGAAAAAATTTTCTTGAGATAGTTTACTTAAATATGTTTTATACTCATCTAACGTCTATCATCTGCCTTTTTATCATCCATGTATCTCCCTATTCTTTCTGTTCAGTACTTTCTTCAGTGACACTATCATTTTATTGATTTCCATTATCTGATTTTAATATCTGTCATTTTCTTTCTAAATATTATTTTAATTTTACGCTATTTTCCATTTGATTTTGCTTTAGTTAATTCACCTGCAGATTATCAATGTTTACCATCATAGTTTCATCAATGATTACTTTCCCTTGTACAGTTCAAATTATGATCTTTATTTTAATTTTCCCATTATTTTTATCTTCTGGCCCTGCCAACTCAAATTTTGACACCTTGGGTGTAATATCCTTTCATAATCTCTCATATATTCTTTAAATTTTACCTCTGAAATACAAATCCCAGACTTTATAAATTTTTAACTTAGTGTTACAATTCGTCATAATAATTTTGAATAATAGTTTCATGATTATTTAAAAATATTTGAATAATAATTTTTGATAATTTCATTTCTTAAATTCATGATAATTTTGATTACAATTTTTGTCTGGCTGATGGCAAATTTTTCTAGTGAGGATTTTTAATCTGTCACTTTCTTTTTCTATTTTCATCTTCTCTTTCTGTTCTTTTTCTTTTTCTTATAGTACTTTTATGTAAACTCCTTAGCATTTATGGTCCAAAGACTGGATAAGGCCTTTGAAATAAATTACTAGGCAGTTGAGGACACACATGATTGTCACAGCAGCAGCAATTCTCCCTTGCTTACAATACAGTTTTTAATAACAGAAATTTTTCTCTGTGTATTGTCTAATCTTTACTTCCTTCGATGAACAGATTGACAGCCATAGAGTTATTCACAGTGAATAATGTTTGTCCTTCTCACTTCTTCACCAAGAGACTACATTCTGAAAACCATGCAAAAGTATGCAGTTTCTTGTTAATTCTTTTGCCTTTATCTTGGCTTATTATTTAGAACAAACTTGACCCAGGAAAGATTCTACCAATATCCCATGTACTCTTTTTCTGTCATTCTAAAATAACGTGTTGGGCTTCTGTCCCTGAGCATGACACCTACATTTGGAAAACAGTGTTCTGCTAGTGTTCTCTCTCAACATCTGTCTAAATGCAACATTACTTTTATTGAATTTGGCAGCCCTTCCTTGAATATTGCCATTTGAGATTATAGGTGTCTTAGAGGATAGAGTTCTCATTTCTGTTTTATTTTCTTTGCTATCCTAAGGAAATTTTGGTGAAGGTGGCAACATGATATTTACTGGTGCCGTAGTCTTTCTTATTTATTTATTTCAGATGAGTGTTTTTCAGGTCAGGGATCTGCTAAAGGCTGATTCCATTACTGGAGAGTAAGTAATTAATTGATTGATTTCCCTAGAGGGGAAAACACCGCTTGGTAAGGACAAATTGTAGGAACCTCTCAACCCTTTATGTATAAGAAGTAATTAAAACTCTTAAATAAAAACTTACACTTAATGGCAGTTCAATATAATGCCTACAGTTCAAACATTATTCTAATCTCTAGCGAACTATGCTTTTTATAGAGAGTAAACTACTCAATGAAGAATACAAGTGAAAATTTGGAGTTAAGTTATTGTTTTAGGCAATTTAGAGAAGATAAAAATAACAAGGTTATTTATTGAGAACTTACTATGTGCAATGACCTATTTTATGTTCTTTACAAAGATGAATTTACATTCATCTTAACTTATAGGGTAGGAATGATAATTACCCTCAAATTGCTGATTACAAAATTAATATTTAGTAAGGTTGTGTAATTTATCAAAAAGAATGTTTACAAAGTGGAAAAACATCTTCAAACATCAGCCAAACATTGCTAAAAACTGTATTGTGACAAAGACAAAAGCAAAAATATAAATGTGTTTATTACTTTACTCTTTTACCCATATATACATCCAACAAATACATAATGGCACATCAGTAAAACAAAATCAAAACAGTTTCAGCAGTTTCAGTCCTTAATGAATTTATAGTTGAGTTGAGAAAATAAACATTGGATAAACAATAGCTCTTATACATGAAAAGTAACAACTGTAATGACATTTGTAAAAGAAAAGTATATGGTCTGCAGAAGCATGGAACATAGAATCCAGTGCATTCTGGTAGGTTGTGGCTAATGTGAATAATTCTCCTTTGGAATGAAATATAGAGGGTAAATACGGATTAGCTAAGTAAAGAAGTTGAAGATGAAATTCCAGTATAAGGAACAGGACAGCATGTTCAAAAGCCCTACTGTAGGAGCACATCATCTGAGGAACTAAAAGAAAGTTAGCTTGTCTAGAACACAGAACAAGGAAAAGGCAATTGTGGCTGGTGTGGCCAGAGAGGCTATAGTAATCAGATAGTATGCTTTGTATTCCATATTAGGCATTTAGAATTTTGTCAAAAGAGCATGGAGGCTATTAAGATATTTTTAAATTTTTAAAATTTTAAAATATTTAGGTCTGGGTGGGGTGGCTCACGTCTGTAATCTCAGCACTTTGGGAGATTGAGGCGGGTGGATCACGAGGTCAACAGTTCGAGCCTAGCCTGACCAACATGGTGAAACCTCGTCTCTACTAAAAATACAAAAAAATAGCTGGACATGGTGGTGGATTCCTGTAATCCCAGCTACTTGGGAGGCTGAGGCAGAATTGCTTGAAACCCAAAGGTGGAGGTTGCAGTGAGCCGAGATTGCACCACTGCACTCTAGCCTGGGCAATAAGAGCAAAACTCCATCTCAAAAAAAAAAAAAAAAAAAAAAAAAAAGAAAAAAAAAAGAAAAGAAAAAAATTTAATTGACCAGTTAAAATTGTATATGTCCAAAAGAAAATTTTAAAACATAGGATGAAATCTATAATTAACCTGACTATAATGTAAATGACTTTTTAAAGAAAGGAAGTATTTGAACAATATTTCATTATTCCAATGGGAGAGTATAGTTTCTTTGATTAGAAAAGAGAAGAATGGAGATATTGTTAAGATGTTAACTTAAAAAAATCTGGTGATTGATGGGATATAGTATGATAAAAGAATGAATTATTGATGATAACTATCAAATTTTTTGGCTGGGAAAATCTAAGGAAAGTTAGTGCCATTCAGTAAGCTGGAGAACACTAAAAGGAAGACCATTTTTCTTGTAGAAAATCAAGAGTAAATTTTTGGACATAATGAGTATAAGGTATCTTTGAGATATCCAAAATGTGACTCAAATTGACTGTTTGATATGCAAGTAATTAATGCAAAGAATAGGTTTTAACTAGAGATACCTATATTGATGACCATTGATACCCTATTTGCAGATAAAGTATCAAGAGGGGAATTTTACAAAGAGAAGAAAAGAAAGCAAAGCACCATTTTTTAAAGCATTCCAACATTTATATATCGGAAAAAGAAAAAGCCTGCAAGAAAGGAGAAAACATATGACAGAGTTAAGAGAAGAACAAGGAATATGTGGTGGTACCAAAGAGAATGTTCAGCAATCTCTGATTTTGAGCATTAAAATTATGGCAGTGAAGCCCTTTCTTAACATTCTTTTCAAATACAGATTTCACATTGCAAACTCACCACAGGCAACTCTTTAATTCTCTGCTTTGCTTTTTTTTTTTTCTTTTTTAATCTAAAATACTACTTACTTATTTTCTATTATCTGTCTCCTTTCCTCCTTAAGTTATGGTGTTCACTGCAGTAGCCCCTATATCTAGTTTAAGGCCTGGCACATAGTATACCCTCCAGGAATCAATAAATAATGATGAGTAAATGAATGAATGTATGGACAGTAACAAACACCGCTGAGAGGGGAAGCATGTAGTGCAAGGACTGACAGGTGTTAAATGAACTCAGGGTGGTAGCAGCAGCAGCCAGGCAGAAGTGGGTTGGAGAATGAGTGATAGGCAAGAAAGGAAAAATCGTGAATATACACAACTGTTTTTACAACAGAGAAGAAGAAAAATAAATATGGCAGTAACTGGGTAAGATGGGAACATTGGATAGAGGGAGAACTTTTTATTCTTTTCTTTTAAAGTATTTTTGAAAATGGACAAAGTGTAGGACATGTTTAAAATGCCACTGGGCAGATATGGTTGAGAGAGAGCAGTTGAATCCAAGGTTGGCAGTTGTACACAGAAAACACAGCTGAAGACCAATGAGGAGGGGTCATTAATAGATTCAGATTTTGGAGAAGATTGATGGGATCTGAAGACTCCCAGGGAGGGAGTGGTCTTCCAAGGCGGAGGGTGCCTCTGTTCCTTCTATTGTGGAGGGAGAGGTACAGACAAGTTATTAAAGGACTTGGAAGGCAAGTTGATGTTTTCGGTAGTAGAAGTTAGTGATTTCCTTGTGAGGTAGTAAACGAAGACTCTCTGGGGTTAGGCCCGTTCAAGGTGGAATATTTGAAAAGAATACTTAAAATAGAAGTTTCAAAATGTCACAGAGAGTTGAACAGAGAAATAAAATATTTTTGTTTTGGCAGTGTGTAACGTGCATAAGCAACTTGTACTAAGTAAAAGTAGGTATCAGTTGGTTTTGAAGAAAACTTTTTAATCAATAAAATAAAAATAGCTACTAATGGGGAAATCTTTAAAAATGAGACAACTGATAATTTCAAACTCTAATACAAATAATATCTTTCTAAGAAATGAGTTATTTAAAATAAGTCCCTCAATTCAAATTTAAATAATAAAATTTTATTTGTTTATAAACTTCTTTCCTCCAAGAGTCTGGAGGAAAGCAATCTGGAAGTCCAGATTGCTGAGTATGAAAGTAGATATACTTGTGATACACATTTAAAATATTGACGCTTTCTCAGTGTTTATCAATATATATATACTCATATATATATATATATATACTCATAAAGGCAGATTATGCACTGTTAATATTTGATTTTAGTTTGTGTTGCATTTCAACAAAATAAAATACTATGGTTTGATATGTTTCCCTGATTGTTTTGGGTACACAATTTAAATAAGCTACTCCAGCATTTCAACTGACATAACTTTCTCTGGAATTTGATCTGTCATCCTTTTAATTAGCAAAGCCCTGCAGCCGTGCTATAGAATCGCTTTGTAATATATCTTGAGCTTTAACAAGGAACTTTTTGATGTATTTCAAGTATGATGTACAAAGCAACATCTTCTTAATTAAAGATGAATTTCCATTTTGAGGCTCTTTAAAGTGCTATTAAAGTTTATGGTTGAAAGCCTGTTAAGCCGAATCTGCCCTCTGTGTTTAGAGAAAGGGATATGGAGCACTTGGGCTGGAGGAGTGAGAAAAACGGCCAAAAAATAATGCTGAGTACTACTGAGATTAGAGAGTAAAATTTAGTTATAAGGTCATGATTTCTAAGAAGGCAGATTATGTATCAATAGATATTTAAATATAGCTCTGTCTGCAGTAATTTTTTGATCATAAAAATCCAAAAAGAACAAAAAATTCCATTTGAAACAGAGAATTATGAAAATTAGAAGTGATGAGTGATTTCTAATGTGGTAATCCTGGGAGTATACACGGAGAAATCCCATTTTATATGTGTCTTGTAAAAAAAAAAAAAACCTTAGAGAAATAAAAATAAATTGGTATATGGTCCTCTTGAGAAACATACACAGGTACACACATATATTAAATTCCCAAACAAAAATCGAACCACAAATAACATATGTGTATCTAGCTTAAATGAAATAAATATCATGTCTTCTCTTTCCTCCAAATTAATTCTGCATATTTCAAACAAAGCTTTAAATCAGTGCCCTGGCAGTGTGTATTTTTAGACTTAAAGTATTACTAATGCAGACCAGATGATGTAGCTGACGATGCTCATGGTTTGATTTAAAAAATGTTTGGATTGCTAGTAAGAGTGAACAAGAAAAAGAAAGATTTGTACTACATACACAGGGAAAACCCTATATACAAAACACTAAAAACAGTTGCTCCTTACATACACACACATGCACATACACACATATACACATACATTTTATATATGTAAATATATATTATAAATATATAATATATACATATAAATAAAAATATATGAAAGTATATATATCACACACATGAGTGCTCTTCACTGAATATAAACACAAATTTATGGCATGCATCAGCTATCCAGCATTGCAAACACATTAATATATGCTGGTGCAAATTTTTCTTATTGTCTAATGATTTACTGATTAGCACACCGCTAATATATTCTAACCAGCCTAAAGAGTTAATATACCTAACATCATTTAGCCTCCAAAGAGTAACTGCGTATCAGTGAAATTTACATTCATTAAAAAAAATTATGACTAATGTAACTCTTTGTCTTTTCTGATAGCCTAAGAACATGTAGAATGCATATAGTCCTCTAAAAAAATTGCATATTACTATGATTGTAGTTTTTATCTCTCTTTATACATACTTTTTTGTTTACTATTACTTGTATAAATTTTCTCAAATTTGGAGAAATATTTAAAAATTACACTAAGGATTCCTTGTTACCTTATACCTTAAGAAGAGTAATGAAAAACTCAGCCACATAAAATATAATATCTCTGATGTGCATGTCCTTGGGTACCAATATTAAATGTAAGGCTGTCATAGAAGGCAAAGTAATAGTTAAACTGTAAAATTTGTACAAAGTTACTTTGCTATTCACAATTTATTGTATTTTTTAGTTTAACAGATTAAAATAAGATAACAAAAGAAAATATTTGCTGTTGCTGTGTTAAAATATCTACTCCTTTAGAGCTAGCCTTATGTTTTATTTTCTCATGTGAGTTATTGTTATTGTTCACATTCTATTCATATTTTATTTTACATATCTTCTGAATGATACCACAATAGCTACATAGGTTATAGAATAAAGTCCTTCTTTTATTGAAAGAGATTAATTTATCGCTATTGTGATAAGCACCCTTGGAAATCGATAATGGAGAATGGCTGCATGTGAACACATTGTATTTCTGGATGTATCGAAGGTGATATATCAGGGACTACTACAATGTACACTTTTAAAACTTGTTTTAGAATATTCAGTTCTTCAGAAAAAAAAGAAATGAGATGGTTGAAACTCATAAGATGTGCTAAGTATAAATATACTGTTAGGTGTAGAGTATTGTATTACTCTGTTCTCATGCTGCTAATAAAGACATACATGAGACTGGGTAGTTTACAAAGAAAGAGAGGTTTAACGGACTCACAGTTCCACATGGCTGGGGAGGCCTCAAATCCTGGTGGAAAGCAAAAAGCATGTCTTATATGGCAGCAGGCAAGAGAGACTGAGAGCCAAGTGAAATGGGAAACTCCTTATAAAACCATCAGATTTAACAAAACTTATTCACTATCATGAGAACAGTATGGGGGAAACTGCCCCCGTGATTCAACTATCTCCCACTGGGTCCCTCTCACAACATGTGGAAATTATGAGAGCTTCAATTCAAAATAAGATTTGGCACTTTGGGAAGCTGAGGTGGGCGGATCACAAGGTCAGGAGTTCAAGACTCGCCTGGCCAACATGGTGAAACCCCGTCTCTACTAAAAATACAAAAATTAATTGGGCATGGTGGCAGGTGCCTGTAGTCCCAGCTACTCGGGAGGCTGAGTGAGGAGAATCACTTGAACCCTGGAGGTGGAAGTTGCAGTGAGCCGAGATCACACCACTTCACTCCAGCATGGCGACAGAGTGAAACTCTGTCTCAAAAAAATAAATAAATAAAAATAAATAAAAATAAAATGATTTGGGTGGGGACAGAGCCAAACGATATCATTCCACCCCTGACCCCCACAAATCTCATGTCCTCACATTTCACAACCGATCATGCTTTCCCAACAGTCCCCCAGTCTTAACTCATTTCAACATTAACTCAAAAGTCCACAGTCCAAAGTCTTATCTGAAGCAAATCCCTTTTGCCTATGAGCCTGTAAAATCGAAATCAAGTTAATTACTTCCTAGATACAATGGGAGTACAGACATTGGGTAAGTACATCCATCCCAAATAGAAGAAATTGGCCAAAACACAGGGTCTACAGGCCCCATGCAAGTCCGAAATCCAGTGGGGCAGCCAAATATTAAAGCTCTGAAATGATCTCCTTTGATCTCATATCTCACATCCAGGTCATGCTGATGCAAGATGTGGGTTCCTATGGTCTTAGGTAGTTCCACTCCTGTGGTTTTGCAGGATACAGCCTCTATCCCGACTGCTCTCCTGGGCTGTCATTGAGTGTCTGTAGCTTTCCAATCACATGACGCAAGCTATCAATGGATCTACCATTCTGGGATCTGGAGAACAGAGGTCCTCTTCTCACAGCTCCGCTAGGCAGTGCCCCAGTGAGGACTGTGTGTGGGGGCTTCAACCTCACATTTCTCTTCCACACTGCCCCAGTAGAGGTTCTCTATGAGAGGCCCACCCCTGCAGCAAACTTCTGCCTGGACATCCAGGCATTTCCATACATCCTCTGATGAGGATGTATGGTCTATGAGCCCTTCTGTTTCACATACTAATATTCAACATCGTGTGGAAGCTGCCAAGGTTTGGGGCTTGCTCCCCTCTGAAGCCATGGTATAAACTGTACCTTGGCCCCTTTAGCCATGGCTACAGCAGCTGGGACACAGGGTACCAAGTCCCTAGGCTGCACACAGCAGAAGGGCTTTGGGCCTAGCCCACAAAACCAGTTTTTCATCCTAGGCCTCTGGGCCTGCGATGGAAAGGGCTTCCCCAAAGTTCTCTGACATGCCTTGGAGACATTTTCCCCATTGTCTTGGCTATCAATATTTGGCTCCTCATTACTTATGTAAATTTCTTCAGCCAGCTAATTTCTCCTCAGAAAATGGGTTTTTCTTTTCTATTGCATCATCAAGCTGCAAGTTTTCTGAACTTTTATGCTCTGTTTCCCTTTTAAAATGGATTGCTTTTAACAGCACCCAAGACAACTCTTGAATACTTTGCTGCTTAGAAATTCCTTCCACCACATACCCTAAATCATCTCCCTCAAGTTCAAAGTTTCACAAATCTCGAAATCAGGGGCAAAATGCTGCCAGTCTCTCTGCAAAAACATAGCAGCAGTCACCTTTACTCCAGTTTCCAAGAATTTCCTCATCTCCATCTGAGACCACCTCAGCCTGGATTTCATTGTCCATATCATTATCAGTATTTTGGTCAAAGCTATTCAACAAGTCTCTAGGGAGTCCCAAACTTTCCCACATCTTCCCGTCTTCTTCTGAGCCCTCCAAACAGTTTCAGCTTCTGCCTGTTATCCAGTTCCAAAGTGACTTCTACATTTTCAGTTATCTTTATAGCAACACCCCAATCCCAGTTCACTATATTAGTCTGTTCTCACACTGCTAATAAAAACATACCTGAGATTGGGCAATTTATAAAGAAAAAAAAGTTTACTGGACTCACAGATTCACATAGCAGGAGATGCCTCACAATCATGGTGGAAGGTGAAAGGCATGTCTTACATGGCAGCAGGCAAGAAAAAATGAGAGCAAAGTGAAAAGGAAAACCCCTTACAAAACCGTCAGATCTTGTGAGACTTACTCACTACCATAAAAACTGCCCACATGATTCAAGTATCTCCCACTGGGTTCTGCCCACAACACATGGGAATTATGGGAGCTACAATTCAAGAAGAGATATGGGTGGGGAGAAAACAAAACTATATCAAATGTGGGCATGTTAAACACTGGAGAAAGAGATGGAAGAAAATACATTTAATATTCACAAATAAATTATATATATATATAAAAACTATAACATGAGACATTATATATGAGGGATATATATGAGACATTAGAGACATTTAATATTCACAAGACCTTAATTTGACCACTTAATTGAGGATACCAAGTGTAACTTCATATATCCTCTACCTCAAAATGAAAATAAAAACCATGGCTCTTCAGCAAGCTGCAGCCATTGGTCAGACATTCTTGTTCTGTGTTGCTCTGATAGAACAAGTGTATGTCCTTGGCTCAGTCAACCTTCTGTCTGTGAGCTCTGTTGCTCAGTCACAACTCTGGATCTTGTAACCACACCAATATGATGCTGCTCAGAGATAGGACATACAAATGAACATTGTACTATTCAAGATTCAGGTGGTATGATCTTTCTATCACTTTTATCTTAAGTGTGCTAACCTGCCCTAGTTTCACCAATGTTTCTTAAACTGATTTAATACTCTGTGGGACTATAGTACTTTAATTTGGTCTGTGAGCCCTTCTGTTTCACATACTAATATTCAACTGTCATTTTTAAAAATTATACTTAAATTCTGGGATACATGTTTAGAACATGCAGGTTTGTTACATAGGTATACACGTTTAACGGTGGTTTGCTGTACCCATTAACCTGTCATCTACATTAGATATCTCTCCCAATGCTATCCCTACCCCTAGCCCCTACCCCCCAACAGACCCCAGTGTGTAATGTTCCTTTCCCTGTGTCCATGAGTTCTCATTATTCAACTCCCACTTATGAGTGAGAACATGCAGTGTTTGGTTTTCTGTTCTTGTGTTAGTTTGCTGAGAATGATGGTTTCTAGCTTCATCCATGTTTCTGCAAAGAACCTTAACGCATTCTTTTTTTATGGCTGGATAGTATTCCATGGTGTATATGTGCCATGTTTTCTTTATCAAGTCTATCATTGATGGACATTTGGGTTGGTTCCAAGTCTTTGCTATTGTAAATAGTGCTGAAATACATATATGTGTACATGTGTCATTATAGTAGAATGATTTATAATCCTTTGGGTATATACCCAGTAGTGGGATTCCTGGGTCAAATGATATTTTTTGATTCTAGATCCTTGAGGAATCGCCACACTGTCTTCCACAATGATTGAACTAATTAACACTCCCACCAACAATGTAAAAGCATTCCTATTTCTCCACACTCTCTACAGTGTCTGTGGTTTCCTAACTTTTTAATGATCACCATTCTAACTGGCATGAGATGTTATCTCATTGTGGTTTTTATTTGCCTTTCTCTAATGACCAGTAATGATGAGCTCTTATTCATATGTTTGTCAGTTGCATAAATCTCTTCTTTTGGGAAGTGTCTGTTCATATCCTTCGCCCGCTTTTTGATTGGGTTGTTTGTTTTTTTCCTTGTAAATTTATTTAAGTTCTTTGTAGATTCCGGATATTAGCCTTTTGTCAGATGGATAGTTTGCAAAAATTTTTTCCCATTCTGTCGGTTGCATGTCCACTCTGATGATAGTTTCTTTTACTGTGCAGAAGTTCTTTAGTTTAATTAGATCCCATTTGTCAATTTTGGTTTTTGTTGCATTGCTTATATTGTTTTGGTTGTGAAGTATTTGCCCATGCCTATGTCCCGAATGGTATTGTCTAGGTTTTCTTCTAGAGTTTTTAAGGTTTTAGGTCTTATATTTGAGTATTTAATCCATCTTGAGTTATTTTTTGTATTAGGTGTAAAGAAGGGATCCAGTTTCAGTTTTCTGCATATGGCTAGCCAGTTTTTTCAACTCTATTTACTAAATAGGAAATCCTTTCCCCATTGCTTGTTTTTATCAGGTTTGTCAAAGATGAGATGGTTATAGATGTGTAGTGTTATTTCTGAGGCCTCTGTTCTGTTCCATGTTTCTGTATATCTGTTTAGGTACCAGTACCATGCTGTTTTGGTTATAGTAGCCTTGTAGTATAGTTTGAAGTCAAGTAGCATGATGCCTCCAGCTTTGTTGTTTTTGGTTAGTATTGTCTTGGCTATACAAGCTCTTTTTTGGTTCCATATGAAATTTAAAATAGTTTTTGTTAATTCTGTGAAGTAATTGAATAGTAGCTTGTGGGGTATAGCATTGAATCATTGAATCTGTAAATTACTTTCGGCAGTATGGCCATTTTCATGATATTGATTCTTCCTATCCATGAGCATGGAATGTTTTTCCATTTGTTTGTGTCCTCTCTTACTTCTTGAGCAGTGGTTTGTAGTTATCTTTGAAGAGGTCCTTCACATCCCTTGTGAGTTGTATTCCTAGGTATTTTATTCTCTTTGTAGCAATTGTGAATGGGAGTTCACTCATGATTTGGTTCTCTGTTTGTCTGTTATTGGTGTATAGGAATGCTTGTGATTTTTACACATCGATTTTGTATCCTGAGACTTTGCTGAAGTTGTTTATCAGCTTAGGGAGATTTTGAACTGAGATGATAGGGTTTTCTAAATGTGCAATCATGTCATCAGCAAACAGAGACAATTTGACTTCCTCTCTTCCTATTTGAATATGGTTTATTTCTTTCTCCTGCCTGATTAGCCTGGCCAGAACTTCCAATACTCTGTTGAATAGGAGTGGTGAGAGACGGCATCCTTGTCTTGTATCAGTTTTCAAAGGAAATGCTTCCAGCTTTTGCCCATTCTGTATGATATTGGCTGTGGGTTTGTCATAAATAAGTCCTCTTATTTTGAGATACGTTCCATCAGTACCTAGTTTATTGAGAGTTTTTAACATGAAAGGTTGTTGAATTTTATCAAAGACCTTTTCTGCATCTATTGAGATAATCATGTGGTTTTCATCATTGGTTCTGTTTATGTGATGGATTACGCTTATTGATTTGTGTATGTTGAACAAGCCTTGCATCCCAGGGATGAAGCCGACTTGATTGTGGTCGATAAGCTGTTCAATGTGCTGCTGGATTCAGTGTGCCAGTATTTTATTGTGGATTTTGGCATCACTGTTCCTCAGGGATATTGGCCTGAAATTTTCTTTTTTTGTTGTATCTTTGCCAGGTTTTGGTATCAGAATGATGCTTGCCTCATAAAATGAGTTAGGGAGGATTCCCTCTTTTTCTGTAGTTTGGTATAGTTTCAGAAGGAATGGTACTAGCTTTTCTTTGTACCTCTGGTAGAATTTGACTGTGAATTTGCCTGGTCCAGTACTTTTTTTGTTTGGTAGGGTATTAATTACTGCTGCAATTTCAGAATTTGTTATTGGTCTATTCAGGGATTCGACTTCTTCCTGGTTTATTCATGTCCAGGAATTTATCCATTTCTTCTAGAGTTTCTCATTTATTTGCATAGAGGTGTTCATAGTATTCTTTGGTGGTAGTTTGTATTTTTGTGGGATCAGTGGTGAACTCCTCTTTATCATTTTTTTATTGTGTCTATTTGATTCTTCTCTCTTTTCTTCTTTATTAGTCTGGCTAGCAGACTAATAAAGTCTTTTCAAAACTGTTAATCTTTTCAAAACTCCTGCTCCTGGATTCATTGATTTTTTTTTTTTTTTTTTTTTTTTTTTTACGGTTTGTGTGTGTGTGTGTGTGTGTGTGTGTGTGTGTGTCTGTCTCCTTCAGTTCTGCCCTGATCTTTGTTATTTCTTGTCTTCTGCTAGTTTTTGAATTTGTTTGCTCTTGCTTCTGTAGTTCTTTTAATTGTGATTTAGGGTGTCAATTTTTGATCTTTCTCACTTTCTGATGTGGGCATTTAGTGCTATAAATTTCCCTCTAAACATTGCTTTAGTTGTTTTCCAGAGATTCTGGTATGTTTTGTCTTCGTTCTTATTGATTTCTTATTTATTTCTGCCTTAATTTCGTTATTTACCCATTAGTCATTCAGGAGCAGGTTGTTCAGCTTCCATATAGTTGTGTGGTTTTGAATGAGTTTCTTACCCTGAGTTCTAATTTGATTGCACTGTGGTCTTAGAGACTGTTTGTTATGATTTCCATTCTTTTGCAATTGCAAAATATGTGGTCAATTTTAGAATAAGTGCGATCTGATGATGAAAGGAATGTATATTCTGTTGATTTGCGGTGGAGAGTTCTGTAGATGTCTATTAGTTTCGTTTGGTTGAGAGCTGAGTTCAAGTCCTAAATAACCTTGTTAATTTTTTGTCTCGTTGATCTAATAGTGACAGTGGGGTGTTAAGGTCTCCCACTATAGTTGTGTGGGAGTCTAAGTTTCTTTGTAGGTCTCTGAGAACTTGCTTTATGAATCTGGGTGCTCCTGTATTGGGTGCACATAAATTTAGGATAGTTAGCTCTTCTTGTTGCATTGATCCCTTTACCATTTTGTAATGCGCCTCTTTGTCTTTTTTGGTCATTGGTTTAAAGTCTGTTTTATCAGAGACTAGGATGGCAACCCCTAATCTTTTTAATTTTATCAAAAAGCTTTTTAGTATCCCAACATATAGCAAGGTTACTTTTTCTAAAACAAGCAGACAAACAAACAAAAAAACGCTGGGTATAGCCAAGGTGGCCTCTCTATTTTGCTAGAATGTAATATTTTAAAATGTATCTATCCTTGACTTGGATGGAGGTCTATGAACATCTGAAAATATGAAAAATAGTCTTTTTTCTCTGGAAGGCTGCTGGCCCAATTAGATCAACCTTCTCTATATGACACTTAAGGGAAGGAAAGGTGTCTTTAATTTTCAAGTCTTCTTTTCTTTACTTATGGTACTCCTTGATGACACAATAACAAGAAGAGTTTTCTTTCAAGTCTTCAGTGAAGCCCTATCACATATGAGCTGTGTCCTTGGGCAAATTATATAAGATTTTAATAATTCATCCTTGAAAAAATTGCTATAAATAGTAAATGGGATGTTCTTTGTTGAATGTATTTATAAACTATAAATAATATGCAGTTATTATTATACTGTTCTATCAGACTGACTTTTGTTAGTGGAAATGATATTATTTTGTTGAGACCTATGGCAAGAAAACTATTGCTTTTCTCCTTGTACTGTGCAAGATATTTCTTGACAGTTGATTAAAGCATTATGCCATTGGCCTAGTGTGGTGGCTCATACATGTAATCCAAGTGTTTTGAGAAGGTGGCATGGGAGGATCACTTGAGTCCAGGAGTTTGAGACCAGCCTGGGCAACACTGTGAGACTCCTTCTCTACAAAAAATTTAAAGATTATCTGAGCATAGTGGTTTGCACCTATCATTCCAGCTTCTTTGGAGGCTGAGGTGGGAAGACTGCTTGAGCCTGAGAGTTCAAGGTTATAGTGAGTTATGACTGCACCACTTCATTTCGTCTTGCAACACAAGACTCCATCTCTTGAGAAAACAAACAAACAAAAAGCATGACACCTATTGGAAAAGCAGATAAATATGTATAGGTCACTGAATTCTTCATTATACTGCTGTCCAAATGTGTTTGGAATGTTAGAGGGGTGATTAGCAGTGAAATATTCTCTACTTTTCTGTCCCAACACATCAGAGCCTATTCTTTTAAATACTCTTCGTACTAAAAAAATTCTAGAATGCAAATTTCATGGCAACAATCTAAAACTTGGTATACTTCATGCTCATTCCATGTCTATAATGTTGGGATCCACATGTATTTTCTCTTTTCTTCACCACTTCCATTTTGCTTCAACCCCTCCTTTCTTTATCTTTCCATTTATTTGACATAAAAATTTGGCATGGCCTTGGCTTTCAGCCACTTTAAACTCAATTGCAATTACTATCATTATGAAAAATTACTTGCCCCCTAAGGATTATGTAACAGGCTGTTAGAGAAAGGAGATACAAAAATACATTCTACATTTGTATTAGCTTGACTATGCTCAAGGCAAATCTCTGGTTGAATATTTTTGAGAATAGTTATATCTTGACCTTTTGAGTTTGATTTTCTTTTCCAAAAACTCAACTTAATAATGTGGTGTGAAGCATTTTTGTATCTAATAATTTAGTAAGTAGAATTCAAGGACTTTATGTAGAATGACTAATCTTCTTTTAAGAAATATTCTTCATGGATTCAGCCTTCTCAACAGTGTCCCTTGAGCACCAATATGATTAATTGATCCCACAGTATATAGGGAGGAAAATGGAAAATAAGTGTTGGTGGACACCAATTTTATAATGTTGGGCTTTAAAATATCTCATAAAAATCACCTATTCTTTAAGTCTTTTGATTTTGTTATCCTAAATTTGCATGCCTCTAAGATATCAATGACCAGATAATGAAGAAGAAACAAATTCCAGTACCTTCTTATTTCACATGAAAAATGATTGGGACATTAGGTTTCATTCCCACAGTATAAAAAGTTTGAAAATCACCACTCTTGTGCATACAGCAAGAAAAAGTTGAGCAAGCTGAAAATCAACAACTTTTCTTGGACATATCAGAGAACTGAGGTTGTAGGGCAAACCACCATCCTTAAATCTGGGAAGATGGGGCAGAGAGTCACAGTTGAAATATGCTTACCTCTAGCAGAAACTCTGCAGCCATAAACTAGCAGGAACAGTTAAATGGTAAGACCCAGTAACAGGCTGTTTCTCAAATGGAAAATAGTTATCTTCAGAGGATGACAGTGCTTTGCTCCAAAATTCTAGAGGCCTGCACTGTGATTCACCTGTATGGTCCTGCCACAGGCTCCAAGCAGCATCTTATCTGCCACTGACGCTTCAAGCACCACTGGATATGCTGAGTCACATGGACCAGCACAGCCCTGTATACTTTAGTTCTTTGATAGTATCACTAATATCTGTAATCTCTCCAGATATGCAGTATTACTTTTGTATTTAAAGATAAATATGTTGCTTTTGAATTACTGTTCTAGTTACAAAGTAGTAGAACTATTCATTATGATATTCTAATGTAAAATACCTGGTCCTATGCATTTATGAAAACTCATAGAACTTTGTAGCACAAAAATTGAGTCTTAATGTATGCAAATTAAAAAAAAAAAGATTAGGACTTTGGGAGGCTAAGGTGCGCGGATCACGAGGTCGGGTGTTCGAGACCAGCCTGACCAACATGGTGAAACGCCGTCTCTACTAAAAATACAAAAATTAGCCAGGCATGGTGTCAGGCACCTGTAATCCCAGCTACTCAGGAGACTGAGTCAGGAGAATCAGTTGAACCTGGGAGGCAGAGGTTGCGGGGAGCTGAGATTGCACCATTGCACTCCAGCCTGGGCAACAGTGCGAGACTCTGTCTCAAAAAAAAAAAAAAAAAAAAAAAAAGTTAGGAGATTGAGAATTCCTAGAATGAAATGCAGAATGTGACAAAAACTAACTGTGTTTACAAATGTACAAAATCGTATCATTTATGGGTATGAAAGAAAAGGGACTTGCCTAAGTAACTTTGGAAATGAGTGGCATATATAAGACTAAAGACAAAAGAAACTGTGTATAAAGAGTATACTCTAGTTGATAAAGTTTTTTCCTATGAGTACAGGCTAAAGATTGTTATATTGCTATAAATGTATGCTAGAATGGAACAATTAAGTCAATCCATATTGTGAGCAAAGCTTTTCCTTTTTGGAGTTTGGAGTTGCAGATCATTATGGGTTGGAGGCTGAGGTGTTCCATCTAGTTATGGAATAGAGTTGGAAACATAAGACTTAACTTTAACTTAATATAGATACAGATAGTTACATATAGAAATATTTATTGGTATGTATATATACACAGTTAAGTACTAAGTACTCTAGACATACACATGTTTCCTTCCTTTGTCAGCTGAGAAAGCCTAAAAGCTACAGCACTCCAGTGATAATTAGCACATCCAGAGCTTAGTTCTTGGTTTATGGTACTGTTCTCCGATAAAGGAAACCAGAGATCCTTGGAAAAATGGCTGATTTAAGACTGTGGCAAGAAATATACAATATGAGGCTGGATCATCTTATTGTGCTCAAAAATGGTTTAATCAAAACACTACCACCGCAATGATGATAGTATATCAAAGGGACACAGAAACTAACTGAAAGAGTTTCCAATGGCCAATGTTGGAACAATTTGAACAGCAGCATAAAGTTATGTCAGATTACAATCCAAAGCATAAAATAAAATATGGTTGAATATTTACATATATAAGTGATTACATAAACAATTCTATAGGAGGGGCATTACATATCTCTCAATCAGAAGAATTCCAAATGGTTTATGTAGCTGACCATCCTTCAAAGTGCGATGGGTTAATTTCCCACTCCTTAAGTGTGGGAAACATATAGTGACTTCTTACCAAAGAATACAGTTTGGGAAGGGGAAATACAATGAACTTTCCTGACAGTACAACCTCAGTCAAGCAACAAAGGTGAACATCAATAGAGATGTGTAGTGCAAAATATTGATAGCATATTCCCTTGATATAAGGTAATGAAAATGGCACTTTACCTTTGTCATCTTCCTCCCGAAAACATAACCCCAGTATAATCATGAGAAAAACATCAGGCATTCCAAATTTAGGGACATTCTGTGGAATTTTTTTTAGTACTTCTCCTCCTCAAAGCTGTCAAGCTCATCAAAAGCAAGGAAAGTCTGAGAAGCAGTCACAGTCAAGAGGAGCCCAAGGAGACATGATGGCTGAATATAAAATGGTAACTTGGAAAGGATCTCAGAACAGAACAAATTGTTAGGTAAACTCCAGGGAGAGTATAATAAAAATATTGACTTCAGTTAATAATAATGTGCCAATATTAACTCAATCATTTTAGTGCAATGTACCATACTAATATGAGATAATAGTGGAAACTGGGTGTGGGTTATATGTGAACTATTTGTACTACATTCACAATTTTCATATAAATTCATAATTTTTCTAAAATTAAAAATTAAAAGGAAAAACAAAATTTTTAGTACTTGAAAAATGATTTCTAGACTTTGAGGCGAGGAGGGAGTTAGTGATGGAAAAGACTGAATTAATTCCTGACAGATATATTATATCCGTGTCTTAATTTATATGAGTAAATAATTTATATGAGTAATTTAACTAAATTTATATAAGTAAATAATGAGTGTATATACTTATATCAAGTAATTTTTATTATTTATATATTATATATATAGAGAGATGCATATATATATGCTTCACATATTATCCTCTTATGTGGGGCACAAATATGATAACATAGAACTAATCAAAATTATTTCCAATGGACTCAATTGAATTGAACTATAGATTATTTTTTTTTCTTTTTATTATACTTTAAGTTCTGGGATACATGTACAGAACATACAGGCTTGTTACATAGGTATACACGTGCCATGGTGGTTTGCTGCACCCATCAACCCGTCATCTACATTAGGTATTTCTCCTAATGCTATCCTTCCCCTAAACCCCCACCCTGCAACAAGTCCCAGTGTGTGATGTTCCCCTCCCTGTGTCCATGTGTTCTCATTGTTCAACTAAAAGTGCCTGACTCTTAGGAAATACCATTGAATTGCCTGATTCCTTTATTCCTTTATATGTGCCATCAAGCTTTTTTAATGGGAGGAAGTATTGTGTATAGATTATTCTGAGTTTAAATCCTGATTCCAATGTTACTGGTCATGGGACCTTTGATAAGTTCTGTAATTTTTATGAGTCACAAATGTATCTATTGTAAAACTGTGCCAATTTTGTGTTTGAGTGCTGCTGTGAGGACTGGAGATAGTGTATATAACAGCCCATTATAATGCTTGGTATAGTAGATGCTTAATACACATTATCATCCAACTGATTTTCATATGCTTTCTAGTTTTCCCTAGGGCTTATAATTTTATAATATTTTATTTTTAATATCTTATCACAGTAATGAACAAGAGAGCCAGTATTCCTTTTTTCTTGAATCTTACATTTTTAGTTGATAAAATAGACAATAAAAATAAGTGAATAAACAGGAGAATAGATTGAAAAGTGCTATACAGGGTGCTGTATAGGGGGTGGCTAGGTAGCTATTATGGGTTGAGTATTTAGAGCAAGCCTTCCTGAAATTTAAATAACAACTAGGAGTCAGGTATGCAAAAGAAAGAAGAACTAGTTCACAAGTTCCACGTAGAAAATAAAGCTGGTGTGGTCAAGGAAAGAAGCTGGCCAAGGAAAGAAGCTGGACCTCTATTTGTGAGTAGCTAAAAGGGAGAGGTGTTGGTGTAGAGGTAGCCTGGGCTTTTTAGACCAGACTAAAAAGCTTGAGGTTTTTTTGTTTGTTTTGTTTTGTTTTGTTTTATTTGTGTTTGTTTTGCTTTACTTTTAATAAAATGAAATGCTGTTTGAGAATTTATACAGGGAAATTTTATGATAAGATTTATGTTTCTGAAATGATTATTTTGTCTGCTACATGGTTAAGAATGCAAAAACCTTCAACTAAATTTTCACATTATATAAGTCTACTTGGAGTCTTTCAAAATTTATGTTGGCTATTATGGAAGAGAGTCAGAGATTAGGGAGCATATAGATTTATAATTTCTATATAATAGATGAAAATGGAATTAATGTCATATGTATTTATCTATAAATATAAATATGCATATTCTTTTGGGAACCAAATACAAACTGTTTTATTCAATCTATCAAAATAGTTTCTGAAATTTTACTTGCTGTTAATATAATTGCTCAATTGTAAGTCTAAGTTACAATTCAGATGACATTTCTTGCATTCCAATGAAAACAGTTCATGATGATGATGATGATATTTGAAAAGGATACTAGTTTCTTTTCCTTGAAGCAAACAAATGTGGTTTTTACAGGTTTAAAATAATTTATAACTGTCTGGATATTACCTTTACCTCCTTCTCTTTTAACTTTTTTGTGAATATAATTGAAAAGCTTAAGTAGTGGGCATCATGTGGAATTCTAAATTATAGCTCAAGTGGAAATTCTGTGAATTCTAGGCAGACAGTTAATACTCTGCAAAGTATAACATGCAATTATTCACTTGGGGATCTTGTCAAATGTTGGTTGTGTTCAGTACCTCTGTGTTGGGGCCTGTGATTCTTCATTTCCACTAACTTCGTAGATGATACCAAATCTTCTGGTCCATGAACTAACTTTGAGTAGCAAGAGGCTAAACTTTCATACAAAAAAAAAAAAAAAAAAAAAAAAAAAAATCCTGGGCATATCTTTATTTATGTATTTTTAAATTATTTTTATTTACTTGGAACTAATGCCTGAGTTCCACTGAAGACCAATGAAATTAGCATTTCTGGGTTTAAGGATGAGCATAAATATTTCTTAAAATGTTGCAGTTGATCCTGAGGTTTAGATAGTATTGAAAACCATAGTTCTGGAGCATGTCAGCTGTGAACCAAACATACTTATAACATTGCCTAGAGCTAAAATGATATAAGCAATAGGACTTACTGATACAGTTCTGGAAATGTGCGGAGAATTCGAAAACAATCAGCTAATTTTAATCTTCCTTAATTTTGAGCAGAAACTGACAGAATAGCTATTGCACAAAATTATCCAGACTTGCATTGCAGCTTTGTGATAGTGGGGCCATTGATGAGGCAGACCATTGAATTCATTTTCACTCAAGACTAAAGCAAATATTTGAATGGAAGTTTCCAGAGGTGAAAAATGAATGCGCGAGCCCATTCGTATTCATATATTGAGTTGAGTTAATTCATTTTCTCTATAAATGGTATTTAGTTAACATGTACTCAAATGACTACAAATAGAAATTAATTTTTAACAGTAAAAAAGTTCTTTTTGGGAAACTTCTGTGGGTAATTGGAAAGTTATTTTAGAAATAAACACATTCTAATATAACGACTACTACTAACAACTATCTAGTGAGTATTTACTATGTGCAAGGTGTTATGTATTTTATCTGTAATAGTCTCCTCATTTTATATGAGGAGGCAGTTGAGATTCAGACAAATTAAATAACTTTTCCGTGTCAGAACAGCTTGTATGTGGCAGAGATAATATTTAACTCATTCATCTGACTCCAGTGTATTTTCATGCGTAGCTCATCACCTCTAGAGCTATTTGAAATGCTAACTAGTCAGTGTGTTAGTTTATATGCATAATGCTTCTAGAGAATAAGTTAGAACACATAGGAAATACTTTAAAAATCATGAAGTATTTTTTTCAAAGTCATATATACGCCTGCGTGCACTACTAACTCTTTTCAATGACAGTTTTGTTGTAGTAAGTATAAACCTAGGTATCTACATAAGTATGGTTACACATTTTAGCCCTGGAATGCACTGAAGTTTGCTTTTTGCTTAGTGGCTCTAAAAAATAGGTACCTAGTTCCTTAATCTCTCAGTAATTCTAACTTCTAGTCCCTGAAACTTTGCCTTAAAAGGTTGGTTTACTCATATAGACAAAAGAACTTGTCTGTGGGATGCCACCCAGATATGCCAAATATAATGTATATACATATATATGTAATATATTATTTATAATTAAATTTTCTCTATAATAAAATATTGAAGTAAATTATATACATTTTAACCATTTTGTATATATGCAAGCCCATATATAATTTTAAATACTTTACATATATGCTTTTATAAACATTTTATATATATACACATGCATAGCTTAATCATTTAAAATTATACATATATGCATATATTTTTCTTTAAATATTTTATTACAAAAAATGTTAATTATATAAAGAAGTAACATTAATAATATAAGTATCCATGTATCTCACACCTAATTACATAAATGGACTACCCTAAACCAATTTTGTTTCATCTATAGTTTTCTGTACTCTATTTATCTATCACTATATTCCTCAGAATATTTTAAAGAAAACTTCATCTGTACATAGGTCTACAACTTAAGTAGTTTTTAACACAGTATCATTACATTACCACAGCCTAAAAATGCAATGACAATTTTTATTATAATTGAATATCTATTTAATGTTCAATAATAATCTTCCTGACTATTTTTCTTTTCCTCCCCTTTTTTTCTCTATTTCTGCTCCTTCTTCATCTTCTATTTCTCTTTCTCAATTTGATTATATGGATCAGAATTTTTTAAAAATAATTAAATTAAAGCATTATTATTAGGTTGCTATGTTTTCTAAGTCCCTTTCAATTCATAGTTACCCCTCCATCATCTGTTTTCTTTTCTTTTTACATCCTTTGTTTTTGTTGTTAAACACACTGGAATATTTTTCCTGTATAGCTTCTTACAGCTTGGAGTATTATAATTTTTAAATACATGCTATTCTTACACATTTTCCTTTGTCCCTTACATTTTCTGTAAGTTCTTAATTAGACCTAAAGGTTGATCGAATTTAGAGAATTTTTTTTTTCCTGAGACTACTTCATAAGATATATAATATCTTTCCTGAGACTACTTCATAGAGATATATAATATTTATCTCTTTTTACATGGTATTAAAATCCATTGATGATAATCATCTAGACATAATAATTAATCAGAGGTTCCAAGATGGTGGCTTTTAAAATTTCTTATTCCTTTATTGGCTGGAATACTTTTCTATAATTAAGACACTTCCCAGTCTCAACTTATTAGTAAGTCTAAAGTACAGTTTAAAAAGGAAAGATAAATTTTATTTACTAGTTTCCAGAGTAATGAGTTGATTTCCCATCACCATTCCAATTACCTATAAGGGCATTTTTTCTTTTTTTCTTTAGCATTATTATGAATCCACAGAATTAAATATATTTGATTTACTTCAATTTAGTGCAGCCTATGATTGGAACCTATCTTATTTGTCTTTTGAGCTTGCACACTCTCATCATAATCATACTAGTCATGATAACTTCTTTGCTTTCTTTCATGAAAAAAATGTCTAGGCTACATTGGTGCATCGTTTTCAGGCCTTCTTAGGGAACAGAGTTATCAGCTGTATATACATTTTTAAAATTAAAAAATGTGTCATAAGCCCATAGTGACATTTTAGAATCAAGTCCAATACCATGAAGTTTTAACCCTACATCACAGATTTCAGATGTTTCCTTACTTCTAAGCTGAAAATCTCAGTTGTAAAGATCAGTTCACGTGAATTTTATTTATCCCATAAATTCCCAAAATAGTTTCAGAATAAAAGTAATGTTAAAAACTACCGTCAATATTATTACTGAAAGTAGTTTCCAAATTAATATTTAATTTTACTCTAATGTATATCTCATTAGAGTTGTATAATCAAGTTACAGTATGTTACAGTCACTTGAAGTGACTGGTCTTCATGTAATATTGCCAGCAATTGGATATACAATTTGTTTAATTTCCTTTTCAATTTAGGGTGTTAAATTTTAAATTATGTAAAGTTCATGTTAGTAAAGTCAAATTTGCAAATCAAAGTATATTCTAATAAATCTAGCTTCTATTCCTGTCCCTTCCACTTGGTTTCTCCTGTCTAACTATATGCACATTTTTTATGTTTCCTTTTATTTCCACATTATTTAGTATTTAGAAACATTTGTTTCTTTGTTTTAATGGTTATATAATAATCCTAGTGCCATTCCTTTGCTTAGTAAGAAAAGGTTCGCTTCTATAAACAACATTGAAATTAGCTAGTAACTATGTCGTCTGCTACTCTCTACATTGAAATTAGCTAGTAACCACATCTTCTGCTACTCTCATCTCCTCACCATCTCATTGTAAATATAGAGCAGAGTAATAAGAACATCTGTACACACTCATTCATTCAGGTTTGAATTAATTCATTTCACAAATACTTATAGAGCACTCCTATGTATAAAGCACATTGTTAAGGACCTGGAAAAAAAAAAACTAAATAAGACTGAGATATTTTATTTCAGGTGCTTAGCAATGTGTTTTGTGTCCAGGAGTATTCTTTCTGAAGAGCATGTGCAGAACATATTTAAATAATTTTAGTGTTCACAAATCCTTTTTGAAAAAAAATTTAAAGTAACAGTCATAACAACGAACTACAGTAGCTAAAATTTTTGCTATGTACCAGTTTTTCTGAGACTTTCACACAAATTGTATCATTTCACCTTGATTATTATTGTATAAACCAGAGTTTGGTTTACAAGAAAAGAAAAAAAACACTCTATATTTAGTTTCTAAAAAGAATTGCTTAGGAAAAGTTTGTGTGAGAAGTTAACAGAGTTAATAGGAGGTATAGAGGTGATGTTTGAAAAAATTAGGAAACAAGGGTATTCATGGGTTTAAGCAGTAGGAGTCAGAGTCAAGATTATGCCCCTCTTCTTCTAGTGCTCATCTCCTGGCCCTCCTGCATCCTGAATCCTCTCCACTGTGATGAATCTGGCCTCTAAATATCCTCTCTGTTGTGTTACACTCTCTAATTTAAAGTCCTGTGGTCAGCCTCTGATTTGCCACACTTTGGGCATATATATGTTCCCTTCAGTTCATTCTCAGGTGAAGGAAGATAAAGGATTTCTGTTCTTTTGGGTTACATTATGAGAGTGAGCAGAGAAACGTATGATCCTACTAAGACCATAGACTATGAAGAATTTGCATAGGAGTAAATCAGATACCATTAGAAAAAATGGAAAAGGATACAGAAAAGTCAAAAAGTTTCAAATTGTTTCCAAGAATTAGAGGATCTATTTTGCAGATAAAGAAACTGAAGCATACAGAAATAAAATACATTGCTTAATGTGAGCAAACTAGTGAAGGCAGGAACAAAAATTTGAAACAAATATATACATATATTTGATTTCAAAGCCTATGTTCTCATAGTACCTGTCACTTCCTATATGTTTGATTAATTGAATTAAAAATATGTTTTATATTATGATTTTATTTAAATTTATTTTAGGGTAATTATATTTAATGAAATATATTCCTAAGTTAGCATTTTTTAATATAATTTAAATCTAAATGTAGTTCATAAAATGACGATTGTAATTATTAGCATCACAATGCTGTGAGAAAGGGGTTTCAAATACCACCAATTCACATAATCAAGTTTTTTATGTAATAAGCAAAATTAAAGATGGGCTTCCTGCACAGCAGAGCTGATTTGCAATCCTAGCTTTACCACCTACTACCTGTATGTTCTCATAAAAATTAATAGAATTTTTAAAAAGATTATTATCTTATCTATAAAATATTTAGAACCCAGGGATATATAACATATAAAATGAAAAATATTCACCTATATATATAACATAAAATAATATTTTATGAATATTTATATGAATAACAGGTATATTTCCCTTTCCTTTTGCAATTTTGTTAAAAGTGAGGAGGGACAATTTTTTGTGTGTGTGCATATGCAAATAATAGCAGAATTGTTTATCACTTTACTTTTTTAAACATATCAGTTATGGCAAATTTATATCTCATTATTCTACTTGATAACTTGAGGAAGGTTGATATTAATGAAATAATGTGTTCTTGAACTGGTTGAAAACTGGTGCTGAAATTCATAGTGTTACAAAAGTCATGCAACTGAAAGACAATAAAAAAAATCTTGTGCATTACATTTGACCCAAAGTTGTTTTTACCTGTATGGCAATTCTCAAAATGACCTCAAGAAATAGTCATGGATCTTTTAAACTCTTGAAATAGTTAAGAAGACTTTCAAGTAAAGATAGAAAAGAAGCCCAGAAGTATCCATGACATGAAGCAGGAATCAAGCATCACATTGAAGATCAATGGGCACTTGTCATCTCAAGCTTTTTCAGGCTTCTTTGGTGAAAATGTTTACTAAAGCTTGCTTTCTATATTTATTAACCATTACTTATAAGGCAATAAAAACAGAATGGCTCAATTTTCTAAGCTTCAATTTAGTCACTGAAGGTAATAATAATAATAATAATAAAACCACCCTGACAAGTCTGGCCTCATGATACAAAAAGCATTGAGCAATCATCAGCCACAAAGGAGATGGAATCTCACAAATCTGCAGCGACAAAGGGTCTTATGAAAGTTTGCACCACTTCGTTCTAAAAGCGAAGGCACCCTAGAGGCAAAATGGCTCTTACTACTCCCTGAAAAGTCTCAGTTTTGGACCTCATCCATTTGGTGTAATCATTTGGGGTTTTGAGATTCAGAGTGAACTGTGGAACTCTTGTTTTTCTTTGCCTGGAAAATTGACTAAATAGACATCTCGTTCAGGTGCCAGTAATGAAGAGAGATTGGATTTTTGTATGAGGTAGACTGGTTTCTGAAGAAAAGTAATGGTGTTATTCCCCAAGATGGAGGTGGTTGATATTGTTCTTGTCAGTGAAAGAATCGCAGTAAATTCCAAGGACTAGTTCTTTTTGGTGATTTGTCATTATCAACTTAGAAGTTGGGTCCCTGACTGATAGTGTATATCCTATTGTGCCTGTAAGAGAGATATTTTTGCTTTTAAATCAAAAAGTTGTTAGAGATACTTTTTCTTTCCTTATATAATTTTAATATTTTAAAAAATATTCTTTACCTAAAAGCTGAGGATGTATAGATACAGATATATGTATATACACACACACACAGTGAAAACCACCTATAATTGTGTATTTTAGAAATAAAATGTTGCACTTTGGAGTATTTCCTTAACTTTTTTTCTATGTATATGTACTCAATTTTAGAAAAATGAGATCATTCTCCACTGTCACTTGTTTAATATATTGTTGATTATTTATTTATATAGATTGATATAATAATTTTACTGGCTAATTTGTATTCTATAGTAAAGATGTGTCATAATTTACATTACAAAGACTTTATTGATGAATATTTGGATTGCTTGTTTTTCACAATCACTAATAATAACTATTTTAACATTCTAAAATAATAGCTATTTAACATGTTGTAATTGGGCTACAACATTACAATGGCTACAAATTTACTAGGCAATTGGAATTTTTCAGCTCCATTGTAATCTTATGGGACAACTGTAGTGAGAGAGAGAGAGAGAGTGTGTGTGTGTATGTGTGTGCGTATCCCATTGGTTTTGTTTCTCTAGAGAGCAATGACTAACACATATTTTAACCCCGAGAGTGGGTCTAGCAAAACAGAATGCTAATAATAATTTTCTGAATTGATTCTGGGGTTTTGGAAATTGGCTCTCCAATCTGATTAGAATTAAAGACACTAAAGACTCTATTTCCACTAGTAAAGAGAGCAATGACATTCCATGGCATGCTCTGGCAATAGAGATACACAGAATCTTTACTGGAGACTTCAGATTAGCAATTTATAAGAAGCAATGAGTTTAGAGACTATCTATGTGTTACTTGCAAATATTGTTTGGAAAACTAATGAATATAATTGAGGTTAGCTAGTTGCTTCTAATATCACTGGTCAAAATGGTACAAAAACAGTGAGGTCAGTGATTCAAACTCATGGCTCAAGGGCTGCATGGATGATACGAAACTTTTCGTGTGTGGTCTAAAATAAACGCTTATGTCCTGTAGACTCAGGAATTAGATTGCTAAAAATCAAACATAGAATCTCATCCTGAAACTGGCTAGATTATAATGCAAATTGAACTCCTAGCCTTGCAGAATGTTTACTGCTAAAATGAGGGCATTGTTAGAAAAGAATGGGATCCTGTATGTTGAGATTTGGATATGGGGGGTGGACCATGATGAAGCTGACCATGTTGAACTTTGAAATTCTGATCAGTCTTCTTTGCCAGTGTATGTGACCTCTCCATTCTAGGCAGAATTGCCTTCCTCATTCTAGTGGAAGAGATTGTCTACCCCTAGTTGTGTGGCTCCTCCAGTCTTAGTATTTGCAGCCTCTTCACCTGAATTCTGAGGGAAGTCACCCTGTATTGTGTGAGGAAGTTGTGATGACTTCCTCTGAGGCAGTTTCCTTGCAAGGGAATGCTGATTCATTTCAGGATCCACCCATATCACATTTCTTTACATCTAGACCTATAACTAGACTCAAGTCCTAGTAGGGCCCCAAAGGTGAAGTACAAAGTGTGATGAAGTGAGCTAAACACCAAAAAAATCACTTGAGTTTTATAATTTATTTACACAGACAGAAATCCAGTGAACATGTGTGGGAAGGGATGCTAGAGGAGTGAGGTAATGGTGAAAGAAACATAAAGCTGAATCAAGCTGAATTTATTGATATGGGTCCACTAAACAAAAATTCTAGATTTAATATTGCAGCTTGGGGAGTTAGAAAGAGTTCTCACAGTTTGGCTGGTTGACTGAAACATGAGTCAAAAGGTGGCCCACAGTGAGCAACTTATAGATGCCATACCTTCATTGGTTTAATGTAGAGCAAGACATTTAATTCTTAGGGATATTAGAATCTTCGAATGGATTTGTCATTGGAGACCTCACCCACACTGGGGAAGTCCAGAAGAGGTAACTTTCACCAAAATTGTTAGAAATACAGCATCCTTAACAAGCTCTTTGATCACTGTTCTCTGTAGGACAAACCTCATAGTAGAAACTGCAGTTACCAAATTGGAAAACATAAATACAATGAGAGTAATTGGGTCCTGGGGCACCAGGGGCCAAGTGGTGGCACTCAGCCTTCAAAGACAAGGTGGATATGGTCACCGTAACAGACAGCAGAGATGAAGAAGCAATCAGAACAGCCTGACTCACACAGACTTATCGTGTTGGCTACTCGATCACAGTGTTTCTAAAAGTGAAATAGGAAGCCTACTAAATTCTTACTTGATTTGTATAGAGAGAAAAAATTATAGGAAACAAATCTGACATGAATGATAAAAACATAAAGTCACAGTTGGTCAGTCAATTACCAGACTTTAGCTTGTTTATAAACCCAAAACCCCTGGAATAAAGGAGAGACTGCATCCTCTTGAGGAAGAATCTGGGTACAATACCAAAAATTTATATTGTTACTCCTTCTTCCAGCTTCCTCCAAGGAGATTAACTGCCTTTTACCAGGGTAACTGTATATTGGGCAAAAGGAAATAATCATACCTTTGGAAGATCACTGAGCAGTGACTCTGAACTGATGCTTATTTCAAGAGACTCAAAATGTCACTGTGGTCCACTAGGCAAAGTAGAAGTTTTTGGAGGCCAAACGAGTAATGCTGTTTTAGCTCAGGTACATCTCACAGTAGACCTAGGGCATCCCTAAGCCCATCCTCTGGTTATTTCCCCAGTTCTGGAATGCATAATTGGAATGGAAATACTCAGTAGCTGGCACAATCCCCACGCTGGTTTTTGACCTGTGGAGTAAGAGCTATTACGGCGGGAAGGTCAAGTAGAAGCCACTACAATTGCCTTTACCTAGAAAAATAGTAGACCATAATAAATCCAACATTCATGGAAGAATTGCAGAGATTATTACCACCATCAAGAACGTGAAAGATACTAGGATAATGATTTCTACTATCTCTACTCAGCTCTGTTTGACCTGAGCAAAACATAGACGGATCTTGGGGAATTACAGTAGAGTATCACAAGCTTAACTAGGTGGTAACTCCAACTACACCTGCTGTACCAACCGTGGTTTTACTGCTGGAACAAATTAACACATCTTCTGGTAACTTGTGTGCAGATACTGTTCTAGCAAATGCCTTTTTCTCCATCCTTGTCAATAAGGCCCACCAGAAACAGCTTTCTTTTAGCAGGCAAGGCCAGAGATACACCTTTGCTATACTGGCTTAGGGGTATATTAACTTGCCAGCCCTATTTATAATTTAGTTTGCAGAGACATTAATTGCTTTTTCCTTCCAAATGAGATAACACTGATCCGTTACATTGATGATGTTATGGTAATTGGACCTAGTGAACAAGAAATACCAACTACTCTAAACTTGGTAAGATGCTCACATGCCAAAGGGTGGGAAATACATCTGACAAAAATTCACAATTTTTTTATGTTATTGAAATTTCTAGTAGTCCAGTGGTGTGGGACATGTTGAAATATTCCTTCTAAGGTAAAAGGATAAGTTTCTATATCGGAACCCTTTTACAACCAGAAAAGATACAATGACTAGTAATTCTTTTTGGATTTTGGAGATAAGATATTTCTCCTTTGGGTGTTACCCTAACCTATTTACCAAATGACTAAAAAAGCTACTAGATTTTTGTGGGACCCAGAACAGGAGAAGGCTCTGCAACAGATCTAGGCTGCTGTACAAATTCTCTGCTTCTTGGGCCATATGATCTGCAGATCCAGTGGTGCTTGAAATGTCAGTGGCAGGTAGGAATGCTCTTTGGAGACAATACCAGGTCCTTTTATGTGAATCATAGCAAAGATCATCAGAATTTTGGAGCAATACCTGGCCAATCTCCACAGAAAATGCCTCCCTTTGATAAACAGCTCCTGGCCTGCTACTGAGCAACAGTAGAGACTGAATGTTTAGCCATGGGCCTCCAAGTTACCATGTGACCTGAACTGCCTATCATTAACTAGGTGTTATCTGACCCTCTGAGCCATAATGTTGATGGTACACAGTAGCACTGCATCAGCAAATAGAACTGGTATATACATAATCAGGCTTGAACAGGCACAAGTATGTTACATGAAGAAGTGGCCTAAATGCTTATAGTCCCCACTGCTGATATACAAGCCTTTCTCACTCAGCTTGCACCTATGGCCTCATGGGAAGTTTCCTATGGTCAGCTGACTGACAAATAGAAACCTTGGGCCTGGTTTATAAATCTGCATAATATGCAGGGATCACCTGAAAATGGACAGCTATAGTACTACAGTCCCTTCCTGTAACATCCTAAAGAACAGTGGTGAAGGGAAATCCTCCCAGTGAACATAAATTTAAGCAGTTCCCTTGTTACATACTTTACTTAGAAGGAGAAATAGCCAGATTTATGATTATATGCAAATTCATGGACTGTGTTTAATTGTTTGGCTGGATGGTCAGGGCTTAAAAGGAATATAATAGAAAAACTGATGACAAGGAAAATTGGGGAAAGAGGTAAGTAGATAGATTTCTTTGAATGGAAAACAACATGAAGATATTTGTATCCCATGTGAATACTCACCAAAGGGTGATTTGAGATGAAGAGGATTTCAATAATCAAGTAGATAGGATTACCTATTCTGTGGACACCAGTCAGCATCTTTCCCCAGCTACTCCTGTCATTGCTCAATGTGCTCATGAACAAAGTGGCTATGGAAGCAGGAATAGAGATTATGCATGAGCTCAGTGACATTGACTGTCATTCACCAAGGCCAAATTTCTTATGGTTACCTTTGAATGCCCAACCTGTCAGCAACTGAGACCAAGTATGGCACCATTATCTGGGGTGTGATCAGCCAACTGCCTGGTGGTAGGTTGATTATATTGGATTGCTTCCATCATGTAAGAGGCAATGTTTTCTTATTGAAATGGACACTTACTCTGGATACAAATTTGCCTTCCCTGCACACAATACTTCTGCTAAAACTACCGTTCACAGACTTTCAGAATGCTGTATCCGCGCTTATGACATTCCACGCAGCATTACCTGATTAAGGAATTTACCCCACAGCAAAAGATGGTGGTAATGGTCTCTTTGCTATGGAGTTCAGTGTTTTTACCATGCACCCTGCCATCCCTCATCTTGAAGCAACTGGTTTGATAGAACAGTGAAATGGCCTTTTGATGACTAGCTAGGTGGCTATCATTTGTCAAGATGGGGCAAAGTTCTCCAGAAGACTGCATGGTTTCTGAATTACCATTCAATATTCAGTTCTGCTTCTCCAATATCCAAGATTCATGGGTCCAGGAATCAAGGCGTGGTAATGGAAATGACCCTACTCATTCACATTCAGTGACCTACTAGCAAAATTCTTGCTTCCTGTTCCTGTAACCTTAAGCTCTGCTGGCCCAGAGGTCTTAGTTCTAGAGGGAGTAATTCTTCTACCAAGAGACACAACCAACAATGACTTCATTGAACTGGAAGTTAAGACTGCTGCTTAGCTACTTTGGGTCCTCAAGCCTTGAATCAAGAGGCAAAGAAGGGAGTCAGAGAGCTGGCTGGAATGAGTAATTGATCCTGACAAGGGGAAATTAGACAATTACTCCACAATGAATGTAAGGAAGAGTATGTCTGGAATACAAGAGATTCATTAGGGTGTCTCTTACTATTACCGTGCCCTGTGATTAAGGTCAATGGAAAACTATAATAATCCAATCCAGGAAAAACTATTAATGCCCCAGAGCCCACAGGTATGAAGGTCTGGGTCACCCCACCAGGTAGAGAACCACTGCCATTTGAGGTGCTTGCTGATGGTAAAAGAAATAAATAGTAGGATAAGTAGTTATAAATACCAGCTATAAACACATGACTAGTTACAGAAACAAGGACTGTAACTCTCATGAGTATTTTCTTCTTAGTTTGTTAAAAATACAGCTGTGTATATCAAATTTATTTATTTTCTTTCCATTTTATTACCTTATGTAATATAAGCTACACTGACTTTATATAATAGTATTTAAGTATTGTTAATTTTACATCATAGTATTTAAGTTATGGGATATCAAAGAGATGAATTAATAAAACTCAAAGACATTACCTCCTCTTTTGGGGAAAGAGACCATGTGTCTTCAGTTGTGTGCAGGATGGTTGTATCACGTTAAGCAGATTTTTTTATGATCCTGTTATTATCTTTATTTGAAGAGTAAGTATGGTTTAAGGAGATGTGTATGGGTGCCAAGTTGGCAAGGAGTAGACTTGTGGTGGTTAATTATATGTGTTAACTTATTGGGCCATATGATACCCAGATATCTGGTGAAACATTTCTGGTGTGTCCGTGAGGGTGTTTACGGATGAGATTAGGATTTGAATCAGGGACATCGGTTTTCTTTTGCCCTTGAGCTGAGATTTACATTATCAACTCCACTCATTATTATACCTCTGGACTTGAACTGAATGATGCCACCTGCTTTCTTTGGTCTCCAGATTGCTGATTGTGGGACTTCTCAAACTTCAGAATCATGTAAGCCAATTCTTCATACTGAATCTCTTTACTATATATATATACTTTTGTGTGTGTGTGTATGTGTGTAAATCTTTCAGGAGACCGCTTATTACTAACAGTAAGCAAATATGCAGCAAACCATTCTTAATCCTACTTCTCTCCCCATATTCAACCATATTTCCAACAAAATTTCTGCAAAGAGTTTTTTGTTCTCCTTCTTCCTCTCCTCCTCCTCTCCTGACTCTTCACCAATTCATTAAACCTCTTGACAAGTTTTCAAAGGCCCATTTTGTTAGTTTTAATTTAATTTAAATTTATTTTATTTTATATGTAATATAAGGTATATTATCTTTTTTTCTCACAGGTTTTTGCTTGTCTTTTTAATTTTTTTTTTTGTTAAATAGACTATTTAGATTTTGTATGTTTAAATTAAACTATACTTAATTTAATTTAAATTATCAGTCCTGGCTTTACTTGAACAAATGGCAGACTTTGATATATTCAGTCCCACCCTTTCTTTTGGAATGCTTTATTCACTTCCCTTTCTTCCCGCTTCACACCTTTCCTTGTCTTTTCCCCAACTTTTAAAATTTACAGTGGCCCAGCGTTCTATTCTAGGTTCCTTCCTCTCTCCATAATTTAGATTCATATATTAACTATCTCCTGGAAAGAAAGGAGGAGACACTACTTGGGTATTTTCTTTGTTTCTTTGTTTGTTTGAGATGGAGTCTCACTCTGTTGCCAGGCTGGAGTGCAGTGGCATGATCTCGACTTACTGTAACCTCTGCCTCCTGGGTTCAAGCCATTCTCCTGCCTCAGCCTCCCGAGTAATTGAGATAGCAGGTGCCTGCTACCACCCCCAGCTAATTTTTGTATTTTTAGTAGAGATGGGGTTTCACCTTGCTAGCCAAGATGGTCTCGATCTCCTGACCTCGTGATCTGTCTGCCTTAGCCTCCCAAAGTGCTGGGATTACAGGTATGAGCCACCGCGCCTGGCCAATACTTGGGTATTTTATAGGCATCTCAAATTTAACAGATTCATAATTGAATTTCTGGTATTCTCCTATTAACCTTTTGCTGATATGAGTTTTTCACATCAGAAAATAGAAACTTCATATTTCCAGTTCCTTATGCTAACTCCAGAGTAAATTTGAACTCATCGTTGACACTGGAGTATGACCTTTTGTCATACTCCACATGTAATACATTAGTTAGTGCTATAACACAATCAACAGAATATACACAGAATCTGGCTACGTATCAGAATTTCTACTGCTACACTCTGATCTGTACCATTAGTATCTCTCACCTGGATCATTACTGTAGACGTCTATCTAGTCTCCCAATTTCTGCATTATTTGCCTACACTCTGTTCTCCACACAGCCAAAATGATCTTATCAAAATAGCAGTATATTTTCCATTCTTATTTCTTGTTTTGTGAACTGTCTTAATATGTTCTTTTTCTCTATTATAATTTGTTTTTACTAATTTATAGAAGTTATTTATATAATATATACTTATCTTTTTTATATGTAGTATAGTGTTTTCTACATTTTGTATGTAATGTAGTATATACTATCTTTATTTTTTCTCACAGGGTTTTGATTGTCTTTTAATTTTTTTTTGTTAAGTAGACTATTCGGATTTTGTTATGTTTAAATTTATCATTTTTTACAGACTTATGCTTTGAGGGACTTGTGTAAGAAATACTTCCTCTTCATAGAAATCATGAAGATATTATCTTATATTTTCTTCTAATAATTTTTATAGGATAATATTTTAAATTGGAGTTTTAAATAGAATTAGATCTGGAATTTAGTTTTTGAATATTTTGGTAGATAGGATGCCTTCAGCATATCAAAATTAAGTTACCACCATATCAGATACTGAATAGTTTGCCCTTTCTTAGCTGGTTTCTTATGCTGTATTTGACATACATTAAATTCCCATATATGTATGTTTACAAGCATTCTTCTATTCCTTTGATTTACTTGTCTATTTCTGAGCTAATTTCAGACTTTTAAAATCAGTTGCTTAATGTTAGACCAAAACCATCTTTTATTTTATTTTTAGGATTTGACTTGGCTAGTTTGAAATGTATTATGTATATGAGTCAATTTGGGAAATACTGTGAAAAATTATATTGAAATTCAGATTGAAGATCCCTTTAATTTGTTTTTTAACCTGGGGCTTTATCAACATTTGTGATAGTGTGTCTTATTCATGGGCAGGGTATGTATTTCATTTTTTTCAAGTCTTATTTGTTGCAATGTTTTATAATCTATAGTGATTTTGTACATTTTATCTTGAATTTATTCTGAGGTACTCCACAGATATTTAATCTTTTGTAAATTGGGCCGGTATTATCATTTTTGAAGGAATCAAATTACTTTATTCATTTTTGTACTTTTATTTTAGTTTCAGGGATACATGTGAAGGTTTGCTATATAGGTAAACTCATGTTATAGGGGTCTGTTGTATACATTGTTTTGTCACCCAGATACTAAGCTTAGTACCGAAAAGATTTTTCTGCTCCTTTCCAGCACCCCGCCAAAGAAGACCCCAATGTTTGCTGTTCCCTTTTTTGTGTCCATGAGTTCTCGTCATTTAGCTCCCACTTATGAGTAAGAACGTGTGGTATTTGGTTTTCTGTTCCTGTGTTAGTTTGCTAAGGATAATACCCTCCAGCTCTATCCACGTTCCTGCAAAGACATGATCTCATTCTTTTTTTATGGCCTTGTAACATTCCATGGTGCATATGTACCACATTTTCTTTCTCCTCTCTATCATTGATGGACATTTGGGTTGACTCTATGTGTTTGCTATTGTGAGTAATGCTGCAGTAAACATTTGCACGCATGTGTCTTTATGACAGAATGATTTATATTCCTCTGGGTATATACCTACTAATGAGATTTGTGTGTCCAATGGTAGTTCTGTTTTTGACTGTTTGAGGAATTGTCACACTGCTTTCCACAATAGTTGAACTAATTTATACTCCCACCAACAGTGTATAAGTGTTCCCTTTTCTCCACAACTCACCAGCATCTGTTATTTTTATGCAGAAGATTGAAACTGGATCCTTCCTTAAACCATATAGAAAAATCAACTCAAGATGGATTAAAGACTTAAATGTGAAACCCAAAACTATAAAAATTCTGGAAGATAACCTAGGCAATACTATCCTGGACATAGGAACAGACACAGATTTCATGATGACACCAAAAGCAATTGCAACAAAAGAAAAAATTGACAAATGGGACCTAATTAAACTAAAGAGCTTCTGCACAGAAAAATAAACTATCATCAGAGTGAACAGATGATCTATAGAATGCTAGAAAACACTTGCACACTATGCATCTGACAGAGGCCTAATATCCAGCATCTATAAGGAAGTTAAACAAACTTACAAGAAAAAAAAAAAAAAACCCAGTGAAATGTAGTCAAAGGACATGAACAGACTGTTTTCTTTTTATTTATTTATTTATTTATTTATTTATTTATTTATTATACTTTATGTTCTAGGGTACATGTGCACAACATGCAGGTTTGTTACATATGTATACATGTGCCATGTTGGTGTGCTGCACCCATTAACTCATCATTTACATTAGGTATATCTCCTAATGCTATCCCTCCCCGACTCCATAATAGGCCCCGGTGTGTGATGTTCCCCTTCCTGTGTCCAAGTGATCTCATTGTTCAATTCCCACCTATGACTGAGAACATGCGGTGTTTTGTTTTCTGTCCTTGTGATAGTTTGCTGAGAATGATGGTTTCCAGCTGCATCCATGTCCCTACAAAGGACACGAACTCATCCTTTTTTATGGCTGCATAGTATTCCATGGTGTATATGTGCCACATTTTCTTAATCCAGTTGAACAAACTGTTTTCTAAAGAAGACGCACATGCGGCCAACAAGGATATGAAAAAAGCTCAGTATCACTGATCATTAGATAAATGCAAATCACAACCATAGCGAGATGCCATCTAATACCAGTCAGAGTGGCTATTATTAAAAAGGGTCAGTTCTGTTTTTTAACATAACATTTATGATGGTTCTTGCTGGTGCATAGGAACCATTGATTTTTACATAAACTTTCTTATTAAAGTATAACACATATAAATGCTTAAAATCATAATTGTACAGTTTATTACATTTTCACAAAATGAACACCCTAGCACCCACAGCAAGAAATGGGTTATTACAAGAACCTCCAAAGTCCTCTTCTGCTCCCTTCCAATTACAGTTTTTCCTCTGCCCCAAATAACTACTATGTTGATTTCTAATCTATGCGTTAGTTTTGCCTGATTTTGAGATTTAAGTAAATGGAATCACACTGTGTATTCTTTGTGTCGTGTCTATTTCTTTGGCTCAATTATTTAATAGTCACAAATGAAATGACTGCATGTATATGTCTATTTCTGAACTTTCTTTAGTACATTCATCTGTCTTTAGGCTAACTCCGTGCTTGTTAATTTTTGTAGCTTCATAATAAGTTTTAAAGTAGGGTAGGGTAGCTTCTGAACTTTTTCTTCTTCATCATTGTCTTGGTTATTCCAGATACATTGCATTTTCATATACATTCTTTACCACTGGATTGACAGCATAAGAATGTGCTAGGCTTTTGACTAGGATGGAATTAAACATTTATGTCAAATTGTAAAAGTAAAAGTGAAATCTTAAAACTACTAGGTTTTCTAATTCATGAACATAGAACTACTCTTCATTTATCTTGTTTAATTTATCTTACTCATGTTTTATTTTCATTGTAGAGATGTTGGGCTTTTTTTGTTACATTTATTCATAGATGTTTGATGTTTTTTATTCTATTGTAAGTGGTGTTTTTATTTCACTTGTCAATGTTTTTCTAGTTTATAAAAATAAAATTGCTTTCATATACTGATATTTTAATTATTATTATAGTTATGAATGAATGACAATGCTTTAATTTTCCAAGATTGTATTAAAAACATAAATCTTGATGTATTTGGCTTTTGAAAAGTAACTTGTTTCCAAAATAAACCTCAGAATGTTTACATCCCTAGAACTTTAAAAATGCTTGCCACATAATAGGTGATTTATAAATTATTGGTAAATGAATAATAATTCTTTTTACAACTATCAAGGATAACATAATTCATTAAATGATTCTTGAAAATAAATTCTGTGGGCTTACTGCAAACATTTTGTGTAATGTTATGCTTAGTGAAACAGGCATGGTTTATTGCTTACACATTATCCATTCTTCTTTTTTTCTTTAGTATCCATGTGCTGACTTTATTTGGAGTAGCAATGTACCTATCCCTAAGTAATAGGTAATGCCTTGCTTACAACTAGAAAGGACTAAGTTCGGCACAATAAAATTTATGGTGGTATCTGATGTCCTGTTAAAAGGAGTGAACTATGTCTGGGCCCTTCTTCCCCTTCTATCATGCTTTTACTTTGAGCCTGGACTTGGTGTCCTGAGCTATACCAGTCTTTGTAACCAGAAGCCAATACGCATGAGGTGATATGCTAGCATGCTTTTGGTGGATAAGGGAGGTAGAAACAGATGAGGCTACTACATCATCACTGAAAAGCAGAAGGAATGCCAGCAACTGTGTATCTATGGATCTTTTCATATGTGAAGAAAATAACCCCTCTTTGTTCAACTCACAGTTAGTCAAGTATTTATTACTTGAAAATAAATGCATTCTCAGCTGATTTGCTTAGTTTGTTAATTGTGTGGATAGTATGGAAACTATCTGACCACATATAACACTTACAAATAAATTGATCCATAATACTGATAGAATCCAGAGATAACAAAATAATATGTAAAACTAAGTTAAATGGGAATAAGCATTGAATGATGCAACATTAAAACTTAAATTGTAAATACAAATGTTCTCATTTTTAAAGATTTTCTAATAATATACAACTTATTCTCTAAGGTTGAACTTGAGTTCTATTCTTCTAAAGCTTCCTATAATAATCAAATCTTAACATTTTAAATATTTAAAAAATTTTAATAACAAGTATTGTAAATGTGTCACGGCTTCTCCATCTCAAAAAAAAAAGTGTCACAACTTGAGCTAACATAATCACTTTATGGTCTTCTTTTCCTGTGTATGCTCTACATCTTCTTTCATATACAGATACAGCAAATAGCATGTACAAATGCCACCTCTTTCCTCTCTTGTTGCCATGGCAGACATTCCAAAATGATCATGGCACAATTTTTCTATAAACTCAGATATAGCCTATGTTCCTCTCCAACACAGGTATCTAGGCAATTACTATCAGTTCCTGAGAGTTGCAATGCTGAACATAACCTAATATCCATGACTACACTCAAGTATAAACTCCAGAAAATTATAAACTTTTTCAGTTTTATCTTTCTTTCTCATATGCAATTTCTTCCCTTTTTGCATGTATCCAATTGATTGTTGATAATGGATCAGCAGTGAAATAGCATTGCAAAGGCATGCTAACCTACAATACAATGCTTTTGCAAAACTATGAATATATCAAAATTGTTAACACTTTAACAAAAGCACATGTGAAAGTTTAGATAAATTGTGGTTCCCCAAATCACCTGATTTATGCTAGACTTGGAATATTAACACATTCTATGTCTCATGAATAGGTATTACTTTTCTAATCTATTACATATGCCACTATATAGTTAATCCAACTAATTTTTTTCTAATTTTTGTACACTCTGTACTTTACCATTTTTATGCATTTGTGCAAACTTTTTCTTCATCCCGGAATGCCTTAACCTGTACAAATCATAGGCATCAGCCACACATCAGTTCAGTCGTACCACTTATACCATTTCTATTTGGCTTTTATGCAACTCCTCAACAAAAATGACTATACTTCCTATGTTTCAATGTCATTTCCTTAATATCATTATTTTAGTACATATTTTCTCCTGACTGTCTTATGTTATTTGTATATATCTTAATTATTTTAACTAGATTGTAAATATGCTAAGGGTTCACATGCTGTCCACTCTTTATGTACGTCAAGCATGATGTCTCTTGGGCACAATTGGATAGATATGTCGTCTGGTGTATTTATCAGTTGCTATGTAGCAAATTATCCCAAAATTCAGGAGATTAACATAAATATTATCTGACAGTTTCTGTGAACCAGAATTCTGGGAGAGTCTTAACTGAATAGTTCTGACTCAAGTCCCACAAGAAGTGTATTGTGGCCACAGTTTTATACGAAAGTTGACTGGGGAAAGATCCACTTCCAAACTCACTTTATTGATTATTGACAGCATCTGTTTCTTTTCACTGGCTGGTAGCCAAGGATTTCAGTTCTTTGCCACAGTGGCCTCTTCTGGGACTGTTTGAAATGGAATATGGCCTCCCTCAGAGTGAACAGTCAGAAAGCTGGGCTGGCGGTGGTAGGAGTGCGGAAGAAAGAGAGAGAGAGGGACCAAGACTGAAGCTACAGGCTTTTCATAATCAGATGTCAAAGGTGACATACTAAATACACAAAATTTTAATAGCAGAAAGCATGGATTATTGGGGACCATGCTACAGGCTGGTTACCTTTCTTGAAAATTGTGACAGGTTCAATAATCATTTGTTTTGGTCCTACCACTTTCTAAAAAGGATAACATACTTTACAGAGTTTATCTTAAATATATTTGTGTCATAATAAAATAATGGCTGAAATATGTAAATATTAACAAATAAATTCATTTGGAAAAAATTGCAAAAAAAATTATTAGAGCTTTTCACATTATCTCAGTCCTGTATCAGGAATGAATTAATGTTTGACTTGTGTGTGTGTGTGTGTGTGTGTGTGTGTGTGTTCACTACAATTTAAGGTTTATAAAACAGTAGCTGTCATTTCAAGAGATCATTATAGTAATATAATAAAATATAGTAATATATTAGAGTAATATATTAATAATTATTAATATTACTATAATAATACAAAATACTATAAAAATACAAAAATTTTGTATTTTTGTACTACAAAAATTCAAACATTTTTAATAATTATCAAGAATAATATTAAAAAGTAATTAGAATGAATTTTTTGTATGCTAAGTAAAAATCAATTAACTGTTTACTCCTAACTGATACTGTACCTACTATTTTATTCTTTCATATAGGGGATTGTTTTTTCATTTATTTTTAAACAACTCCATAATGTTCTTTATATATCAGTTAAGTACCTTTGTATTTAATGCAAGAAAAATTACCTTAACTTTGGGGTCTTGCTCTGTGCATTAAATTACATTTGTAAATGCTTCACTGAACAGTATTTTTCAAATATAATCCACATATAGTAATCGTGTTTAAAATATAATTTTTCATAGTTATGACCCATCTGCTCAATACTGATAAGAAGTTCAATAAAGCAGGCTGTAAAAATCAATGGTGTTAAATGTTTATTAATTATCTAACACATTGCTTAGCTTACTAAGCACATTTAACACCCCAATACATATTTCAAGGTATGTATCGAAATTTTGCACTTAGGTTTAAAGATACATTTTAAGCATCCTTTCAGCTACGCTCTCTTAATCCAAATTTATAAGCAAGCACTTATTCCATTTAATCTGATCTTTCATTGAGGATACAATTTCTCTGAAGGCAAGGCAGACAATTTCTATCTGGAGGAAAAAAAATCTTAAAGTACATTGTACATTAAAAACCACTGAAGCATAATGGGCTAAGCTGCACATGGACCCGATTTCAACATCTGCCAAAATTATTAGTAAATTTAAGACTTGTTCTAATTTTCTCAGTCATTATTTTAAACTCCAGTAGCACCAGGACCTGATTTAATCAGTGAGTGAGGCATACAGCATTCAGGTCAAGTAGATATGCATAAAAATATGTTTTTATTCCTTTCATTCTCATCCCTTGGAGGGCCTTTGTCACCAAGACCAACAGTGCTTGGGTTCTAAAATTATTTCTCCTTCCGAACCGTGCTATTGTAAAAGTGCTTTAAGATGGTCAGAAAACCAATGAAACTACTGAAGAACTAAAAATAAAACACAAAAGTAATTTATGTCCATCAGTAGCTTTATTTTTTTTCATCTTTACCCCTTTTTATTCCATTTCTTCCCCAGCCCCTGCATCTAACATAATGCCTTAGCATCTAATATAATACCTAATATAATGGCTTAGCATGTAATGACTTAAACTTAGTAGCAATCGAAATACATATTTGAAGAATGCATTGGCTTTATTGAAATATATGTTTACACTTCTAATGTCTATCTCATGAGGTGAGAAGCTCATCAGTTTCTGGTTAGCTTGTTGAATTAGGTATGTTTTAACTTTATCATTGTTTTTTTCTGTTAATAAACTAGCAATAACTTCGTACTTGGTGATCTAAAAAAATCTAGAGAAAATCTTAGTCACACAATACCTTTACAAGTCACAGGGTCTTAAAGGTTATAATTAGAGATGTATCCCTTTGGATCTTGAAGCTTTAGAGATGTCTAAAAATTTTGGCTGACCTGTTTTGATGTCCTAACCACCTCTGGTTTCCTGGCCATTCTTCATATAGCTGTCAGGGTGATCGCTCTTTAATTTGCATATTTGATCATATCTTTTTCAGTTTAAGACTCTTTGGTCACTCTTCCTTTGAAGAATACAATTAAAACTCCATTGTAATATCCACAACATTTTGTTGTTCTCACCCCAACTTCTTTCGACATATTCACCTCCATGTACCTTATATTCTCTCCCCATTCATATATGTGTCCTCTGTCTTCTGCCCTAAATTTATTCTTTATTCATTTATGTCTTTAGAACTGAATCTAAGTGTCACAAATTCTGGTCAGTTGTGCAAAGGCTGCTCTTCTATTACTTTTCCACTGTCATCTGTCTCTATTGGTAAGATACTCTCACTGAACCATTAAAATTCCAAACTAGGTCTTTAGGAGCTTCTGAAGAAGTAGAGAAAACTTCCAGGCCAATATATGGTTATACTCATCCATCTTCTCTGAACTGTGCACATATTGGAATTTATTGATGTTATCTGATTAAATATTGGAGATCTTACATACCAAGTGGACATTAGTTAAACTGTATTAGTTTTTACCAGGGGCTTTATTATCATCCTTCTTAAAGAAGAGAACATTACCGTAGAATTAAAATTAATTGTCTTTCCAAACTAGGTAATTTAGAGAGGGTAGGAGTTAGTGCAGTGTAAAATAAGTAAAATGAAGTAATAGAACTATCATTTGAATATTATAACATATTTGTTTATACAAAACATTAATTTTGTTTATGTTTTATTTATAATATAGTGAACCACAACCATAATGCATTCTTTCTCTAATATAATTACTATGAAGAAACTTAAATTGGTAATAGAAGGCCAACTACTTGGGCAATATCCTACTGATGGGTGAGTAGGAGATGATGATAAATGAATCTCATTCTGAATTCTGTCAATGATATAAATCACTTATGTCATCAATGTTATTAATATATTAACATTCCACTCAATCAATATACCTCTTACTTGTCTTCTTGACTTTTACAGGGATGCCTGTTCATTTTATTCATATTTGTTTTGAGCTTATAGGGCTGTAAAACTATTATTAATTGTGGTCTCACTTTACATGGGAAAGTTCTTTAGTTGGCATCACTTGTTGGGGATTGGCCTTTGTTTTTTGACTGCATGGTCAGTCATCCTTGAGGTGATGAAAACATATTGTCTCTGCGAATGGACACAGTTCCTGGAAAATATGTGCCACATTCAACAGTTCCTATTTATTGATAGTGTGTCTGCAATATAGACATGGGAAATAGTTGGCTTACATAGCAGTAGAAATAGTCACATGTGAGCAGTTGTTGTATGAAAGCAAAATGCAGGATACTGAAAGGTGGATGTTCCCTTCATAACCTACATCTGGAATGGAAACAGTGTTAAAGTGAAATAACATTTTGTTTAAATACTTATATTATGTAAATTAACTAATATACCAGATTCTAGAAATTTATGTAAGTTCAAAATGCAGAGTTTTAGGAATCCTTAAAATAAAACAAAGCTCTATTGAGCAACATTTTAGTGTTTCCTATATAACCAATAGCAATAGGAATGTCAACTAATAAATAATATATCAATCAAAACAATGATCTTAAGTTACCTAAAGATAATGTTGATAACTTTAAGTCTTACACTTTAATTTTTAAACAAAATTTACTACAATATTTAGTTAAAATTTTTGGTTTGCATAGATGACAAGCCAGGGAATGCTCTTACTTAGTATACATGATACCATAATTTATGTATGCATGTATTTCTTTATTCAGTCACTTGATAAATATTTATTCCACACCTACTACGTGCCAGGTACTTTGGATGCAACTGTACACAAGACAAAGTCACTACATTTCACATTTTAGCAATGATAATTATAATTAACTAATAAATATATTTGTATATGCTCTATTTCATTAATTCTAAAATGTATTTTTTAACATGTTGATGTCTGGCTGCAGATGCATCTTATAGTCACTATTGACCAGGAAATGAGAATAACGTGATTTTTATCACCTGACAGCTTGGTAAGATTAAGAAATCACTAACAACAAAACTTGCATAATGAGGGTCAACCACCTAGAAGAAAAGTTTAAAGAAAATAGTATAATTCCTTTAAAAAATTCTCCTCATCAACACTTCTAAGGACACTGCAGATGTCGTGTTGAAAAACACAGATGCTGATAATACTAAGTTGAAAATATAGTCAGAGAGATTGGATACTAAATGTGAAGAAGTTTTAAGTTTATCATCATCAATTTCTTTCAGTTGCAATTTCTTTTTATGAGTATGCACAAGAGTGATATATGATTAAAATCTGAGTCTAAATTAGTTTCAAAGATCTCTTTCATTAAATATAAAATGGAATTTTGTGTGATAAGAGAGAATTTTGTTAGTAAAATTGGCTGTACTTTTTCATTAGCGGTATTAGCTGTGTATTGATTTGTAACAACATCAGGAATTACAGTTTCTTTGCTGGGCAGTTTTGGCTTGTGTTCTTTCATGAGATTGCAATCAAAATGTTTTCAGGTACTGTAGTTATCTGAAAGTTTGACTGTAGTTAAATCATTCGCTTACAAGGTGGCTCACTTACATGGCTGGCAGGTTGGTGATGACTGTTGGCAGGAAGCTTCACTTCTTTCCTGCCTGGGCCTCTGCACAGGCTTCGTGAATATACCTGGTGACTGACTTGGGGAGGCAACTCGAGAGGCTTAGATTCATTGCCAGTTCTGCCAAATTCTATTCATTAGTTGTCATCAAGTCTGACCCACATTCAAGAGGATTGAATTTGAGCTTACCTTTTGAAAGAAGGAGAGTCAGAGATTTTAAAAATCTATTTTAAAACTGTCATATAGTAAATAAACTAATGGAACTTCTTAGATATGCTAGTGTTATAGATTCATTGAAATATGTTAAGTAGCTGGGCGTGGTGGCTCAGGCTTTTAATCTCAACACTTTGAGAGGCCAAGGCGGGTGGATCACCTGAGGTCAGGAGTTTGAGACCAGCCTGGCCAACACGGTGAAATCTCACCTCTACCAAAAATACAAAAAATTAGCCAGGTATGGTGGTGGGTGCCTATAATATCACCTACTCGGGAGGCTGAGGCGGAAGAATCGCTTGAACCTGGAAGGTGGAAGTTGCAGTGAGCCGAGATCATGCCATTGCATTCCAGCCTGGGCAACAAGAGTGAAACTCCTCAAAAAATAAAAACAATTAAAAATTATAAAGAAATAAATTAAGTGTTAATAAATCAAACTGGCTAACAAGACAGAGAGTTACAGGTTTCTGGGATTTTAGAAATGGTCTTTTTTGAAGAGATGACATTTGAGCATAGTGAGACACTGAACGAAGTGATGATCTGTGTGAAGACAGGTCCTAACACAGGAAAATGTCAGTGCAAAGCCCAGAAGCATCTGAGTCCCTCCGTGCACAGGAAACAACAACAAGGCCAGTAGAGCATCCTCATGTCTTTTTCTTTAGCCTGGTTTTAAAAATGGTAATAATTTTAATTAACAAATGATACAAACAAATGTAGTTGTTTTTATTAACATAAAGTTAAGTGTTAATGGGAGTGAAGAATCTTTCATTGGGTTATTTGAGATTGTCCCTTATGACATTTTCTATTGGTAAAGGGTACTAATAAGAGTTCACTGTATTTTCTCCAGCTTTTCTGGGCACAAATAATTTGAAGAATAAACAATAGCTTTACAACACATAGTGGTTTGAAATAACTTCTATACCACTTTATGTGGTCAAGGATCACTTAGTGACCAAGGACCAAGTTAAGTTCCTTCCTTAACTTCCTTAAATTCTGTAGTAATATATGAATTGCTACATTGTTTTATTTGTCTGAAAATTATCTTTGTGATCTCCTACTTTTATTCATTCAACTCACTAGTAAATAAATGAAAACCTTTTCTCAATATCAACTTCATGCCTGGTGGGCAACAAATAGTAATTCCACAGTGAAAAAATATTTAGAACATTCATATGAAATTCGTGGTCTCTGACTAAGGGAAGGACCGTGTTAGCCAATACAATAAGTGTCCCCTAAACTCCCACAATAAAAGTGACTGTGTCTGCTATTAAATATATGTTGGCAAGCTAATTTTCATAGCCTTCCAAGGTGATTTTCTTCCTTCAAAATTTGTGAAAGTAAAAAATTTAAACTACCCTAATTTCCATTACTATTTTCTCTTTCTCAGTGTCAAGACTCCCTTAGCATCAAGATCCAAAGTAAAATTTTTAATTACAGGCATATGTCATCTATAGAGACAAATATTTATTTATTTGTTAACTCTGATTAGTTGATAATTGATTTGTAATAATGATGATTAACAAAGTAGGCCAGTGATTTTCAGTGTGTTTCCAAGACCAGCAGCATCAACAGCAGCAGTGAACTATTAGAAATGAAAATGATTGGGAGCCAGCCCAGACTCACTGAGTTAGAAGCTCTAGAAATGGGGCCCAGAAATCTGTGTTTTAACAAAACTTTCAGATGATTCTAATGTTTGTTAATATTTTAGAACCACTGAGAAACACAATATTAGGCTTACTTTTTGATGCTTACATTAACTCTAAGAAAAGATTTGAGGTAGCTTATCAACATTATTAAAGCTTGTAGTTGATTATGTCCAATGCCATTCAGTGTATATGAATACCAGGTCTCCATAATAAATCAAAAAAAGGAAAATAAGAAAACAAATTTATTCATTTGTAAGTTGACTCTCTTCATTCCAACTATCCCATTGCACAATGTTAACCATCATAGAAATTGAAAATGCTTCAGGTAAACCTAATGAGGGTTATTTCTGCACTGGTAGATTTGAGCGAAATATAAATCCAATCTGTCTTCAAAGAGATTTACGTGTCTATAAGGCATCAACACAAAGAACAATTTATATAGACTTTTAATAAATCATAACATCTTTTAACACTTATTTTCAAAAATTAAAAGAAAATCAGAGAAATTTAAAATGTTAATTTGCATATGCATTTTCTAACATACCCAAGGACATGTTTGCTAAAATTTCTAGTATTCATATCTTACTCAGACCAAGAAACTCTATTGTTACTAGAAGTTCTCCAGTAGGGGCAGTGGAGCAAAGGCTTTCAGGAACAATAAATTAAAGGTTAAGAAGCATAAACATTTGGCATTAATTGGGTTGGGAAAAGTAAATGATGTTATCTAGAAATCTCACAACCTGATACTTGTGTTTTCTAGGAAGTCATGGCTTCTATTTATCTAAATGTTTAGCAAAATAATATGCTATTGGGACAGTGCTTCCTTTTAATTTGTTCAGTAATTGTCAAGACTGGAAAGAATGGTTAACTTGTTGCCTATTTAAAGAAAATGAGTTGTTTTTCTAAAACATACTTTAGACTATGCTTTCATAAACTTCCTAACAAATAATTCATGTTTCACTTCATAAAAACTCAATTAATTTAAAAAAACCTCTTTTAGGAAACATCAGGAAATTATTCCATTATTCTATTCTTTTGTAAATGAGATGCTACTTTAGCTATGTAAATTTCCATCCCTTCTCTGCTTTTACTTTCTATTAACTTTTATTGTTACATAAGTTCAGTAGGTAAATATCACATATCCTTGGGGAGAAAAATAAGTAAATGGCTATACTCAAATTAGCTTATTATCCAATATGGAACATAATAATAGTTGGACTTTAATTACAATGGATGAGAGAAAAACTTTAGGGCACAATAACAATAATCAAATGAAGCAGATGATACATGGGACAGGGAAGGAAGTTTATGAGTGATAGTTAACATACGGAGACTACAGAAACTAGGGGAAATGGATATTAGAGTGCTTCTTTTTTTTTAACAATTCCAGGGAAAAAAATGTCAAATTATTTTTATGTAAATGTAAGAAATTACAACTATTTATTCTTTTGGTCAGGTTTTTATGCCTGGAGACTTTTAGTTATGTCAAACAGTACAAGAAACAAAATAATTTTAAATAACTACAAATGTTTTAAATCTAATTGTTGTATTTCCTACTCTTTTGATTGTAATTTATTAATGTGGGAGCTTTCGTACCTAGCTGTGAGATTTGCTAAATAATAGCATGTAATTATTTTTTCCATCAGAATAATATTGCCAGCATAGGGAAGTGGGTAAAGAAACATTACTTTCATAGAAATATTAAAAATATGTGTAAGCATTCTACTTGCTCTAAAATGGACATTAAAGTAACCAAGTTGTTTGACTAATTTGCCATGTACAGTTGAGTTCTGTTGTAGGGCAGTATTAGCCTGAAACATTTTTTGACCAGAAAGGGTCATTGCTTCTCCTAATGAAAGATAGGTGAGAAGTTTTCTTGCCTTAGATATTTGGAGACACAGTTGGTATCTTTATTAAGGAAAGAATTAGGATGGATACAAATCACATACATGAAATTACCCCAAATTTAATGTTTTTGAAGTTTTACATGTGAAATAATTACCGTTCTTCTCTTTAAATGTACCCATTAAAAAATTAAAATATCTGAAAGTATACATTAGTTTCCATATCTTTTGAGGAATAATAAATATAGCATACAATATAATATAGCATACTTTTAAACTTTCAAATATGACACAAATGAAAACTTTTGAACAGACTTTATCTTAGTTTTTAAAACAATGGTCTCATTTAGGAATAATTGTTATTTCCAATGAAAAAACACACATTCTGACACCTAGCAACTCAAAATTGCCAAGATAACAAATAAGATGCCTTAACGAGATTACCAAACTTATTCTACAACTAATTACATGACATTGAATTCAAAACTCACAACTAGGTGGATCATCAGTTTCTGTAGTTCGCATTTTGCTGTGATTTTTCAAAAAACAGAGATAATGTCTGAAGATCAAAGGACTGTCAAGTTCAGTTTTGGAGAGAGGTCTATTTATCTTTTCCAACTGGAATATCCAAATTATATCTCATCATTGCTTGAATTGAAAAAAAAATTAAAGTTTTAGACAAGAACTAAAATTAGCTTAAGTCCATTTGTCAGTATGATTTTATTTGAGTTTTCATTATGACAGTCCTAACTTGTGAGACTGTGAATACCTCCGTAACAACAACAACAACAACATCAATAGATGTAAGATGTCTACAAGAGTAAATAATTACATATATCTTAAGTAGGACCATATTTTTTAAAGTGTAAATATTCAAAGCAATAGAATATTAAATATTTTTTCTGTTTATTTTACTTTTGTCTTATAATCAGCAGTAAGCTTAGTGTATGTCTGGTGTGAAGTACGTAACAAAATAGCCAATTCATTCTCAGTTTGCATTAACAGAGTATTAATACTGGGAAGTAGCAGAGAACAAAGTCTCTGAATTCAAATTGCTCTACCATTAGTAGCTGTGTGATCTAGGGCGAGTTATATAACCTCTCTGAGTCACAAAAATTGGGATTAATAATATTACTTCATTAGTTTATTGTCTAGTTGCATGAAATAATGCGAGTAAATGTTTTGCACAAAGTCTGGAACAAGAATTTTCTGAACTACTAGATATAATAAAAATTATTATTTTCATTATGAAGGTTATAATTTTTTGAGACTCTGTTCTATTCAGATTTCAACTGGAGAGGTTATTTAACTCTACACACACACACACACACACACACACACACACACACACCCCTGTATATATCTGTATATGTTGAGAGATTTAAAAAATTCATAAATTAGGATCATAGGGAGAAATTCATTGGAAGATATTTAAAATGATTTTAAAATTTATAATTACTCAAAGGTGCTGCCATAAAAAAGAATGAAATTATGTCGTTTGCAGCAACATGCATGTAGATGGAGGCCATTTTCCTAATTGAATTAACATAGGAACAGAAAACCAAATACCACATGCTCTCACTGATAAATGGGAACTGAACTTTGTGTACATATAGACATAAAATTGAGAAAAGCAGATGCTAGGGAATACTGTGGTGGGGGAGGAGGAGGAGGGTAAGGGCTAAAATACTACCTATTGGGTACTATGCTCAATACGTGGGTGACAGGATTATTTGTACCCAAAACTGCAGTGTAATGCAATATAACCATGTAACAAACTTGCAAATGTACCCCCTTATATTAGTCCATTCTCATGCTGCTATGAAGAAATACCCAAGGCTAGGTAATTTATAAAGAAAAGAGGTTTAATTAACTCACAGTTCCACATGTCTGGGGAGGCCTCACAAAACTTATAATCATGGCAGAAGTCACCTTTTCACAGGACAGCAGGAAAAGAATGAGTGTCAGCAGGGGAAATGCCAGATGCTTGTTAAACCATCAGATCTTGTGCCAACTCACTATCATGAGAAGAGCATGGGGGAAACCAGCCCCATGATTCAGTTACTTCCCACCAAGTCCCTCCCATGACACAAGGGGATTATGGGGATTACAATTCAAGATGAGATTTGGGTGGGGACACATTATATCATTCTGCCCCTGGCCCCTCACAAATCTCATGCCCTTACATTTCAAAACACAATTGTGCCTTCCTAACAGTCTACCAAAGTCTTAACTCATTCCAACATTAACCCAAAGATCCAAGTTCAAAGTCTTGTCTAAGACAAGACAAGTCCCTTCTGCCTATCAGCCTGTAAAATCAAAAGTAAGTTAGTTACTTCCTGGACACAATGCGGGTATAGGCATTGGGTAAATACGCCCATTCTAAATGAGAGAAATTGGCCAAAACAAAGGGCCAATTGCAAGTCCAAAATCCAATAGAGCAACCATTAACACTTAAAGTTCCAAAATGATCTCATTTGACTCCGTGTCTCACAGCCAGGTCACGTTGATACAAGACTTGGGCTCCTAAGACCTTGGGCAGCTCTGCCCCTTTGGCTTTGCAGGGTACAACCCACCTCCTGATTTAATGAGTTGGCATTGAGTGTCTACAGCTTTTCCAGGTGTATGATATAAGCTGTTGGTGGATCTACCATTCTGGGGTCTGGAGGACAGTGGCCCTCTTCTCACAGCTTCACTAGGCAGTGACTTAATGGGAACTCTGTGTAGAGGCTCCAATCCCACATTTGCCTTCTCCATTGCCCTAGCAGAGGTTCTCCCTGAGGGCTCTGCCCCTGCAGCAAACTTCTGCCTGGACATCCAGGTTTATCCATACACCCTGTGAAATCCAAGCAGAGGGTCCCCAACCTCAATTCCTGACTTCTGTGCATCTGCAGGCCCAACACCATGTGTAAGCCACCAAAGTCTGAGGCAATGGGTTGAGCTGTACCTTGGCTCCATTTAGCCATGGCCAGAGTTGAAGCAGTTGGGATTGAGGGCACCATGTCCTGAGGCTGCACAGACAAGGGAGGCCCTGGCTGCGACCCACAAAACCATTTTTCACTGCTAGGCCTCTGGGCCTGTGGTGGGAGGGGCTGCCATAAAGGTCTCTGACATGTCCTGGAGACATTTTCCCCATTGTCTTGGTGATTAACATTCAGCTCCTTGTTACTTATGCAAATTTTTGCAGCAGGTTTGACTTTCTCCCCCCAGAATGGGTTTTTCTTTCCTATCGCATTGTCAGGCTGCAAATTTTTCAAATTTTTATGATTTTTCACCTGTTGCTTGCTTTGCTACTTAGAAATTTCTTCTGCCAGATACCCTAAATCATCTCTCTGAAGTTCTAAGTTCCACAGATCTCTAGGGCGAGGACAAAAAGCCAACAGTCTCTTTGCTAAAGCATAGGAAGAGTGACTTTTACTCCAGTTCTCAACAAATTTCTCATCTCCATCTGAGATCACCTCAGCCTGGACTTTATTGTTCAGACCACTATCAGCATTTTGGTCAGAGGTACTCAACCAGCCTCTAAGAAGTTTCAAACTTTCCCACATATTTCTGTCTTCTTCTAAGTCCTCCAAACTGTTCCAGCCTCTGCCCATTACCCAGTTCCAATGTCACTTCCACATTCTCAGGTATCTTGTAACAATACTCCACTCCTAACAGCAATTTACTATATTAGTTTATTCTCATGCTTCTATGAAGAAATATCTGAGACTGGGTAATTTATAAAGAAAGGGTTTTAATTGACTCACAGCTCTTCTTGGTTAGGGTGACCTCAGGAAACTCACAATCATGGTGGAAGACACTTCTTCATAGGGTGGCTGGAGAGAGAATGAGTGCTAGCAGGGGAAATGCCAGATGTTTATAAAACCATCAGATCTCATGAGAACCCACTCACTATCATGAAGACAGAATGGTGGAAACCACCCCCATGATTCAATTATCTACTACTAGGTTCCTCCCTCGACACATGGGGATTACACAGCTTACAGTTCAAGATCAGATTTGGTTGGGGACACAGCCAAACCGTATCTTCCTTGAATCTAAATTTTTTAAAAGGAATCATTCAAAGCTATAAAGGTATTTCATAAGAAATAATATTTCTGTTTCCACAAAAGTGTGTCCAGTCATAACCTAGAAAAGCACTTGAAAAGTATTCCATAGAGATTCACACGCATCTTTTGTGAAATGTCATTAGATGGTCTTTAAGATCCCTTCCTGCTGAGATTGTACAATAATATGGTAGCTTTGACTAGAATATAGGTGACCTGCCCCATTTTTATGTCCCTCTCCCTTTGTGTTTTAGCCTCTCTCATCACTTGTAACATTGAGACATTGAGACAACATACAATTTTGGCAACTGCCAACCTAGGAGCGAAATCTGGAAGTAAGAAGGAATAAAGAAGAAAGTGATGATCAGTGACATATTTTTTTGTTTTGTTTTGTTTGTTTTTTCAGAAATAAATTTTCATCTATTTTTACATTTCAATGGAATAATATTTTTCTTTTTTAAAATTATACTTTAAGTTCTAGGATACATGTGCACAATGTGCAGGTTTGTTACTTATGTATACATGTGCCATGTTGGTGTGCTGCACCCATCAACTTGTCAGCACCCATCAATTTGTCATTTACATCAGGTATAACTCCCACATTTTCTTAATCCAGTCTGTCACTGATGGACATTTGGGTTGATTCCAAGTCTTTGCTATTGTGAATAGTGCTGCAATAAACATATTCATTCTTCCTATCCATGAGCATGGTATGTTCTTCCATTTGTTTGTGTCCTCTTTTATTTCACTGAGCAGTGGTTTGTATTTCTCCTTGAAGAGGTCCTTTACATCCCTTATAAGTTGAATTCCTAGGTATTTTATTCTCTTTGAAGCAATTGTGAATGGGAGTTCATTCGTGATGAATGAATGCCATCCCTCCCCCCTGCCCCCTCCCCACAATAGGCCCTGGTGTGTGATGTTCCCCTTCCCGTGTCCAGGTGATTTCATTGTTCAATTCCCACCTATGAGTGAGAAGATGCGGTGTTTGGTTTTCTGTTCTTGCAATAGTTTGCTGAGAATGATGATTTCCAGCTGCATCCATGTCCCTACAAAGGACACGAACTCATCCTTTTTTATGGCTGCATAGTATTCCATGGTGTATATGTGCCACATTTTCTTAATCCAGTCTGTCACTGATGGACATTTGGGTTGATTCCAAGTCTTTGCTATTGTGAATAGTGCTGCAATAAACATATTCATTCTTCCTATCCATGAGCATGGTATGTTCTTCCATTTGTTTGTGTCCTCTTTTATTTCACTGAGCAGTGGTTTGTAGTTCTCCTTGAAGAGGTCCTTTACATCCCTTATAAGTTGAATTCCTAGGTATTTTATTCTCTTTGAAGCAATTGTGAATGGAATTTCATTCATGATTTGGCTCTCTGTTTGTCTGTTACTGGTGTATAAGAATGCTTGTGATTTTTGCACATTGATTTTGTATCCTGAGACCTTGCTGAAGTTGCTTATCAGCTTAAGGAGATATTGGGCTGAGACATGGGATTTTCTAAATGTGCAATCATGTCATCTGCAAACAGGGATGACTGCAAACAGGATGACAAAAAAATATTTGACTTTTCTTTTCCTAACTGAATACCCTTGATTTCTTTCTCTTGCCTGATTGCCCTAGCCAGAACTTCCAACACTATGTTGAATAGGAGTGGTGAGAGAGGGCATCCCTGTCTTGTGCCAGTTTTCAAAGGGAATTTTTCCAGTTTTTGCCCATTCAGTATGATATTGGCTGTGGGTTTGTCATAAATAGCTCTTATTATTTTTAGATATCTTCCATCAATACCGAATTTATTGAGGGTTTTTAGCATGAAGGGCTGTTGAATTTTGTCAAAGACTTTTTCTGCATCTATTGAGATAATCATGTGGTCTTTGTCTTTGGTTCTGTTTATATGCTGGATTACATTTATTGATTTACATATGTTGAACCAGCCTTGCATCCCAGGGATGAAGCCCACTTGATCATGGTGGATAAGCTTTTTGATGTGCTGCTGAATTGGTTTGCCAATATTTTATTGAGGATTTTTGCATCGATGTTCATCAGGGATATTGGTCTAAAATTCTATTTTTTTGTTCTGTCTCTGCCAGGCTTTGGTATCAGAATGATGTTGGCCTCATAAAATGAGTTAGGGAGGATTCCCTCTTTTTCTATTGATTGGAATAGTTTCAGAAGGAATGGTACCAGCTCGTCCTTGTACCTCTGGTAGAATTTGGCTGTGAATCTGTCTGGTCCTGGACTTTTTTTGGTTGATAGGCCATTAATTATTGTCTCAATTTCAGAGCCTGCTATTGGTCTATTCAGGGATTCAGCTTCTTCCTGGTTTAGTCTTGAGAGAGTGTAAGTGTACAGGAAATTATCCATTTCTTCTAGGTTTTCTAGTTTATTTGCATAGAGGTGTTTATGGTATTCTCTGATGGTAGTTTGTATTTCTGTGGGGTCGGTGGTGATGTCCCCTTTATCATTTTTTATTGCGTCTATTTGATTCTTCTCTCTTTTCTTCTTTATTAATCTTGATAGTGGTCTATCAATTTTGTTGATCTTTTCAAAAAACCAGCTCCTGGATTCATTGATTTTTTGGAGGGTTTTTTGTGTCTCTATTTCCTTCAGTTCTGCTCTGATCTTTGTTATTTCTTGCCTTCTGCTAGCTTTTGAATGTGTTTGCTCTTGCTTCTCTAGTTCTTTTAATTGTGATGTTAGGGTGTCAATTTGAGATCTTTCCAGCTTTCTCTTGTGGGCATTTATTGCTATAAACTTCCATCTACACACTGCTTTAAATGTGTCCCAGAGATTCTGGTATGTTGTATCTTTGTTCTCATTGGTTTCAAAGAACATCTTTATTTCTGCCTTCATTTCGTTGTGTACCCAGTAGTCATTCAGGAGCAGGTTGTTCAGTTTCCATGTAGTTGAGCAGTTTTGATTGAGTTTCTTAGTGTTGAGTCCTAGTTTAATTGCACTGTGGCCTGAGAGACAATTTTTTATAATTTCTGTTCTTTTACATTTGCTGAGGAGTGCTTTACTTCCAACTATGTGGTCAATTTTGGAATAAGTGTGATGTGGTGCTGAGAAGAATGTATATTCTGTTTATTTGGGGTGGAGAGTTCTGTAGATGTCTATTAGGTCTGCTTGGTGCAGAGCTGAGTTCAATTCCTGGATATTCTTGGTAACTTTCTGTCTCATTGATCTGTCTAATGTTGACAGTGGGGTGTTAAAGTCTCCCACTATTATTGTATGGGAGTCTAAGTCTCTTTGTAAGTCTCTAAGGACTTGCTTTATGAATCTGGGTGCTGCTGTATTGGATGCATATATATTTAGGATAGTTAGCTCCTCCTGATGAATTGATCCTTTACCATTATGTAATGGCCTTCTTTGTCTCTTTTGATCTTTGATGGTTTAAAGCCTGTTTTATCAGAGACTAGTATTGCAACCCCTGCTTTTTTTGTTTTCCATTTGCTTGGTAGATCTTCCTCCATCCCTTTATTTTGAGCCTATGTGTGTCTCTGCATGTGAGATGGGTCTCCTGAATACAGCAAACTGATTGGTCTTGACTCTTTATGTAATTTGCCAGTCTGTGTCTTTTAATTGGACCATTTAGTCCATTTACATTTAAGGTTAGTATTGTTGGCCAGGCACGGTGGCTCAAGCCTGTAATCCCAGCACTTTGGGAGGCCGAGACGGGCGGATGACAAGGTCAGGAGATCGAGACCATCCTCGCTAACACGGTGAAACCCCGTCTCTACTAAAAAATGCAAAAAAACTAGCCGGGCGGGTTGGCGGGCGCCTGTAGTCCCAGCTACTCGGGAGGCTGAGGTAGGAGAATGGCGTAAACCTGGGAGGCGGAGCTTGCAGTGAGCTGAGATCCGGCCACTGCACCCCAGCCTAGGCGACAGAGCAAGACTCCATCTCAAAAAAAAAAAAAAAAAAAAAAAAAAGGTTAATATTGTTATGTGTGAACTTGATCCTGTCATTATGATATTAACTGGTTATTTTGCTCGCTAGTTGATGCAGTTTCTTCCTAGCATTGATGGACTTTACGTTTTGATATGTTTTTGCAATGGCTGGTGCCTGTTGTTCCTTTTCATGTTAATGCTTCCTTCAGGATCTCTTGTAGGGCAGGCCTGGTGGTGACAAAATCTCTAAGCATTTGCTTATCTGTAAATGATTTTATTTCTCCTTCATTTATGAAACTTAGTTTGGCTGGATATGAAATTCTGGGTTGAAAATTCTTTTCTTTAAGAACCTTGAATATTGGCCCCCACTCTCTTCTGGCTTGGAGAGTTTCTGCTGAGAGATCTGCTGTTAGTCTAATGGGCTTCCCTTTGTGGGTAACCCGACCTTTCTCTCTGACTGCCCTTACATTTTTTTCCTTCATTTCAACTTTGGTGAATGTGACAGTTATGTGTCTTGGAGTTGCTCTTCTTGAGGAGTATCTTTGTGGCATTCTCTGTATTTCCTGAATTTGGATGTTGGCCTGCCTTACTAGGTTGGAGAAGTACTCCTGGATTATATCCTGTAGAGTGTTTTACAGCTTGGTTCCATTTTCCCTGTCACTTTCTGGCACACCAATCATATGTAGATTTGGTCTTTTCACGTAATCCCATACTTCTTGGAGACTTTGTTCATTTATTTTTACTCTTTTTTCTCCACACTTCTATTCTCACTTCACTTCATTCATTTGATCCTCGATTGCTGATACTCTTTCTTCCAGTTGATCGAGTTGGTTACTGAAGCTTGTGCATTTGTCACGTCTTTCTCATGTTATGGTTTTCATCTCTATCAGTTCTTTTAAAGTCTTCTCTGCATTGATTATTTCACTTATCCATTCATCTATTCTTTTTTCAAGGTTTTTAATTTCTTTGTGCTGGGTACATAGTTCCTCCTTTAGCTCTGAGAAGTTTGATTGACTGAAGCCTTCTTCTCTCAACTCGTCAAAGTCATTCTCTGTCCAGCTTTGATCCATTGCTGGTGATGAGCTGTGTTCCTTTGGAGGGGTAGATGCGCTCTAATTTTTTTAATTTCCAGCTTTTCTGCCCTGCTTTTTCCCCATCTTTGTGATTTTACTGCCTTTGGTCCTTGATGATGGTGATGTACTGCTGGGGTTTTGGTGTGGGTGTCCTTTCTGTTTGTTAGTTTTCCTTCTAACAGTTAGGACCCTCAGCTGCAGGTCTGTTGGAATCTGCTTGAGGTCCACTCCAGACCTTGTTTGTCTGGGTATCAGCAGCGGAGGCTGCAGAAGATAGAATATTGCTGAACAGCAAGTGTGGCTGTCTGATTCTTGCTCTGGAAACATCGTTTCAGATGTGTGCTCAGCCATGTGAGGTGTGAGGTGTTGGTCTGCACCTCATTTGAAAATGCAGAAATCACCCGTCTTCTGTGTTGCTCATGCTGGGAGCTGGAGGCTGGAGCTGTTCCTATTCAGCCATCTTGCTCCAGATCCGACGTATTCTTATCCCTGACTGACGGCTATCTGCCACACTCTTGTGTTCACAAGTTTTGAATGCCTTGGGTTTAATGCGAGTTTCAGGATTTCTGTTTACATTAGAGAACGCAGCCAAAGTGTGTATGACAATGCCAATTTAGGGAAATTTAGCATCATCAATTAGGCAATAATAAGCAATAGATGATGTGTTAGGAATACTCACTACAAGCATTTGTTTTATTAATTTCTGTTGCCAAACTTAAGAAAAGTGGTTCGTGGTCTTTGGGTCTCAGTTTTCTTATGTGACATGAAATAAATTGTTCATTATAGGATTCAAGTTTCTTTAAATCTCTAATATTCAATGAATTTATGATAAATTATGGGATGTACAATCCATATTATCTCAAAATTTTATGTATGGTTTCCATTTACTCAAAATAACCAGGAAAGCAAAAATATTAAGTACTGAGTCTGCATTAATTCTAACCTATATATTATCAGTTTAATGACATAGTAATTTAGCTTTAATTTTCAGGTTTTTAATGTGGTCATTCTCAATAGGGATTTTTCCAGGTATGTCTACTATCTTTTTAATATTTGAAGACAAATAGAAGGAATTTTTTATGCTCTTGGATATTTTGAAGTAAACCATGTAACTTAGCAATTATTTTCATATACAATAAAAGATAATAGGTATTTTTCTGACATTATTTCTGTGCAATCTTATTAATTTCACTCCACAATAAATGAAATGAAATATCTATATATTGCAATGGAACAGTTTCTCATTTTAAAATGTCTTTTAAATGTTCTTTTCTTTTTATAACAGCGTTAACTCTTTTTATCATCTTAACATGCTAAGCCAATTATTCTAATATATTGAAAGTAGGATATATATATATGTATGTATGTATATATTCTTTCTTTTTTAGATGCAATAGATGATTATAGGATTATTATAGAAAATTAAGAAGGCATAGGGATCTAGAAATAAATATTAAGGCCATATTAACTGTAACTTATCAAGAAGGCTCTGTTGACCTCTTTGGATTTCTTCCATTGGAGAATATTAGATCAGGGCAGTGACATAATTTGACATGTTAAGTAGATTCACTCTGCCTGTTATAGTAGAATGTAGGGCTAAGAGGAGGGAGAACATGTAGGAGGCTATTAAAGGAATATAGGAGAGACAGTATATGTCTTGATAGGATGATAGTAGCAAAAGTAGACAGAAATGGTAGCTTATATTGGGGATACATTTTGAAGACAGAGTCAAAAATAATTTGATAAAATGGAATGCATATGGGGAACAAAAAAAGAGAAGGGAGATGAGAATTATAAACCTCAGCAAATGGGTGAATGGTGGAGCTGGATCTGAGATGAAGAACACTGCAGAAGAGATTAATTAATCTTTGCTTTGGACATAAGAAGTTTGAGATGGCTAGGCTGGGCATGGTGGCTCACGCCTGTAATCCCAGCCCTTTGAGAGGCCAAGGCAAGTGGATCACCAGAGATCAGGAGTTCAAGACCAGCTTGGCCAACATGGCAAAACGCCGTCTCTACTAAAAATAAAAAATTAGCCAGGCATGGTGGCGCACGTCTATAATCCCAGCTACTTGGGAGGCTGAGGAATGAGAATCGCTTGAACCTGGGAGGCAGAGGCTGCAATGAGCTGAGATTGTGCCACTGCACTCCAGCCTGGGTGACAGGGCAAGATGCTGTCTCAAGAGAAAAAAAAAAAAAAAAAAGTTTGAGATGCATAATGAATATACAAGTGAAGGTGTTCATTTTTAGATAAACATTTGGAGTGGAGGGACCATATGCAGGCTGGAGATATAATTTTGGTGTGTTCCATGTCTGGGTAAATTTAAAGCCATGAAAAGTATGGGCTCACTAGAAAGTGAGTTTTGATAAAGAAATGAAGAGGTATGGAGGTTGCAGCTCTTCAACAACTAGAGGGAGAGGATTTAACCAAGAACACCAAAGGAGGAGAACGCTGTAATGTAAAAGAAACAAGGGGTGTAGTGTTCCAGAAGCCAAGTGAAGAATATGAGAAGAGTATTCAATATGAGAAGAATGAAGAGTATTCAATATGAGACTATGGCAAAGAAAGCTGAAAAGCCAAGTTATAATTTCTCTGCTTCAAAGATGGTTTTAAAACATAATTCCTAATGTTCACAATAATATTCCATCATTTGTCTGTACAATAAGTTAACCAATTCCCTGTAGCTGAATACTAGTTTTCATTTATTATTGCTTCTTTTGCAAATGACATGACAGTAGCCTAATAATGTTTTTGACTGCAGAAATGAATTTTTCCATAGATAAAACATCAAATTAAATTTGTTAGAAATACAAGAAAAAGAGAAAAATAAAAATAAAATATAAAATAATGATGATTATATATAATATATATATTTTTTAGTTTTGCCTTGATTTCAATTATTTCTCAATTGATTTCAATTATATTTTGTAGTTATGGTGAGCCATCTATGATCACTAACATATATACAAACAAGAACTTTAATCTCTTAACAATGCATTGCTCTTGATTTCTCTCCAACTTTTAATTTTATATAGAGCATGAGATTTTAAAATTTGAACGTAGGCATTTATATCTTCTATTTGGTTAAACCCTTGATTTTCTATAGATACATTTCTGCATACAAAGTCTGTCTATGAATTTCCACTATAATGAAAACATAACTGATAGTTTGTAAAGATTTTAATACCTTTGAAAATAGTCATATTGACTAATTTCCTCTAGTGCAATTTCAGAGACAACTACATAAGTAGAAATAAATGAAGTAAGGGTTTATGTTACAAATATTGTACTTATTTTCCTTTCTTTTCTCTTATCTATCTACTTTTTTTCTTCTCTCCTTCCAATGCCACTTACATCCTACTCTTGATCTCCCCAAGTCTGGAGTTTTTGCTTTGTATTTCATCTATCACTTTTTTTCCTTCCAAATTTTCTTTCACAATTCTTGTCATTGTGACAGGTGGCTTAAAGTATCTGAGCAGTGGCTGATGAGACCTATGAATAGGGTAGAAAACTGACATAGCTTGGACAGGAGAGTTTTCATTACTTCTAGGTGGTCTGAGGTATATGCCACCTAAGGGACCTTTGGAGTGACCAGAAGAGATACCCCTGGAAATGTAATTTACAGAATTGAGTGCTGCGTAAATCTACTCAACTCCAGTATTAATCCTTAAAGTTGCATAATTAAATTCAGGAAAACAGTTGTATAAGACTTTACCCGAAAGCTAAAAACTAATATAAAGATGAAGGGAAAAGAGAAAAGCTTAAGTGACTTGAAAGGGAAAAGCACTCAAAATAAAACTAGTTTAAGTTAACCACTACAAAAACACTGAGTGAGCAAAAGTAAAAGAAAAAAGTAAAGAAGGAACTAATGAAGGGAGGAAAAAGGAAAAAAGAAGAAAGAAGAAAAAGGAACAAAAAATGGTGAGGGAGGAAAGATACAAAATCATAATACCCTGAATTTGGCATCAGCCAAAAAAAAAAAAAAAAAAAAAAAAAGTTTAAGATTTTAGCCATGTCAGTAGAATTGATTTATCATTATTTCTAAGGCTGATTGTGGTATAGCAAACATTTTTTATAATTGAGATTATCTAGAGATTCTTGTAAAAGACATTGTCTCCTCTCATTTAGATTTATTGGTACAAGGAAAAACACCCACTGGATTTCTACCATCTCAATGTAGCCTTTACAAATACATAATTATGTTCTTTTATTTTCTTCTCAAACCTGTAAAAGTCTTAATATCCTAAGAGTGTTATGTACATAAATTTTTAATCATTACAACATTAGTTGAATATTCAGAATTTTGTTCCACTGAAAAGGCATCGCATTACAGAAATGCAGCATCAGTGGGACCAGCTGTTTCTGGAATCTACAGCTTTTAAAAAAGGAGAACATAAAAAGTAAGAGAACTGTAGCTGAAAACAAAGAGGTATTAAAAATATAAAATGTTTTTTAAAAGATATATATTCTTACATTTGAATATGCATTCGATTTACATATTTGAGTGGATATCAATAACTGGAACTACTCACAATTCTAATCATCTACAATAATGAAATATAAAAGAATAAGAATGTACAAATATGACTCTAGAGGAGGAAAATTATCCATAGCTGGTGAAAGAGAATTTTAACCTATTATTAAAACAGAAAAATGTATGATAGAATGTGTCATACAATCAAAGAAGAGCCTTCCACATATTCAGCAATGTCTTTCTCACTGACTTTACCAGCGCCAACATGAACCAGCCAAATTTCAGAGTTGGGAAAGTAGAGAAGTGGGGTATTTTCCAGCTTCCATATTTTCTTTGCACTCAGGAATCCACATTTTATATAGCCTGGATGTTGGATTCACATGTTTTTTACTGTCAATTTTTTTTTTTTTTTTTTTAATGTGGAGATGTCTGTAAGTAATGGCCAAATATGCACAGGTCATCTTTTGAGTTGAAAATACACGTGGAATTTCAATGTATTCAGTGAGACGCGAGACTAATGAATAATGCCTGACTTTAAGAAAAATTAGTTCATAAGAAGCAAGTAATTGCAGCATATTTTTGGAAGTGCTAACATGATCTTTCAAAATTTTCCATGGCAATGTGAAAACACTGAAAAGAAAGAGAAGACCACACCCTTAGCTCCTAATTGTCATACAAACAATTTACATGGAGAAGGAAGGAAATGACATATTCTAAGAGTGTGGCAGTAATGAATGCTTAGGATGGTTTATATTATTGAAAATTACAATTAGTAAAATAATATTTCTTTTTTCTGCCTTAACATCTGGCTGAAAACCTATTTTGTATTGGAGTATGGCTACATACTCTAAATCATACTCAAATATATTTAAATATAATGCTCATTGAGCTTCTATGGACAGATGTCCTCTTCTATGATTTTCTTTATAATTTAGTGCCCATTCAACTCCCTGTTGGATTGGTTCATAATCTTGTCTTATGGAATAAGCTACTAAGTATTCATAATCTTCTTTCAAAATTTTGCTTTCCTAAACACATCTGAAATAATAATTGCTTCCATAGTTATATTGATTATTTATTTATATAAGTTTGGAAAGCCATTTCTTTAAAGAAGATGTCAGGGAAAATATGTAGTGTAGCGTAGTGTAAAATAAAATGCTACAGTTCATAAACCTATACTATTTAAAGCAAGAGTTTGAAAACAATGGTTCCCCAGGACAAATGTCTCCTGTAATCTGATTTTTTTTTTTTTTTTGTAAATAAAGATTTATTGTTGGAACTCAGCCAGCCTCATTCATTGACTTACTGTCTGTAACTGCTTTTTTTTTTTTTTTTTTTTGACAGAGTCTCACTCTGTTGCCTGGGCTGGAGTGCAGTGGCATTATCTTGGCTCACTGCAACCTCTGCTTCCCAGGTTCAAGAGATTCTCCGGCCTCAGCCTCCCGAGTAATTGGGGTCACAGGCGCCTGCCACCACACCTGGCTAATTTTTGTATTTTTAATAGAGACAGAGTTTCACCATGTTGCTCAGGCTGGTCCCAAATTCCTGACCTCAAATAATCCACCCACCTCGGCCTCCCAAAGTGCTGAGATTATAGGCATGAGCCACCAGGCCTGGCCTATGGCTGCTTTTGTGCTACAACAACACAGTGAAGTAATTGTGACAGAGAATATAGTGTCCTCAGAGCCTAAAATACTTTCTGGCCCTTTACAGAAAATATTTGCTAATTTAAAGCATTAAATACCAAATAAGTTATAGGTTAAAGAATGAAAATGACACTATATTTTCAGACATCTAAATGGTACATATTCCAGCATTCAAACACTAAATAAATTTGTGGTGTATTTTTTTTGTGAGTTATCAAAGCATCTTATGGTTGTTAAACTGACCTTTTAGAATCGAAGTAACACATACAAATAGTGAAATGCACAGGTTAAAATGAGCAACTTCCCTGTAGTTCCGCACTTTGGGAGGCTGAGGCAGGCAGATCACGAGGTCAGGAGTTCGAGATCAGCCTGGCCAACATAGTGAAACTCCATCTCTACTAAAAATACAAAAAATTAGCTGGGCGTGGTGGTGGGTGCCTGTAATCCCAGCAACTCAGGAGGTTGAGGCAGGAGAATCACTTGAACCTGGGAGGCAGAGGCTGCAGTAAGCCAAGATTGTGCCATAGCACTCCAGCCCGGACAACAATGCAAGACTCAGTCTAAAAAAAAAAAAGCAGCTTCATGTATGTTGAGGAATGCTTAACCCATACAACCCACGCCATTATGAAGATTTCTGTCACCCCAGATATTTCCCTGTGCTTTATTTCTATATATCACCACTTCCTCCTTCCGGAGGCAATAATTTTATTAATAGTGATAGTGTTACCAAAACGTCAGGTCTAGGTCTTGTGGTTAATAGTACAGAAAGCCACCACTGAGGCCACAAATATTGCTAGGGAAGAAGGCTTTAACCAGGTGCTCCAGTTGAGATGATAGGAGATCAGTCTTAAGTCTATCTTTCTGACAGACTAACATTGGAGGTTTCTATATCAGGGAAGGAATGTATGTATATGCCAGAAAATAGGAATTAGGAAGAGTCAAGGAAATAATAAGAAATGAGGGGCCTGGCTTCTCATTGTCTGGATGTGGGAATCTGGTTAGTTCCAGTTTCTTGATACTGTGTAGGAGGCCTGAGGGTCGGTTTCTTGAGAAAGGAACTTAGATAAGACAAATATAAGTTTCAAGATTTAAGAGAAGATCAATTTCTATGTTTATTAAAAAAGACTATAAACATTAGTTCTATGGGACAATTGGGCCAGTCTCAATAGAGCCAATTCATCACCATAACTTAGTTTATCTGTACTTATAACTGAAGTAAACGGGTATTATGCTGAAGTCAGAAACAGGTATTACATCTGACTTCTTTTGCTCTGCATAATATCTTTGGTACTCATTTATGTTGATTCCTTCTAAGTGCTGAGGAGATTCCCCACTGTGTATAACAATTTATCTACCGATGGACATTTGGGTTCATTCTAGTTTGGGGATACTGTAAATAAAGTTGCAATGAACATTCTTATATAAGTCTTCTATGAACACACCTTTTTATTTCTCTCAGGTAAATGTCTTGAGAAGAAATTGCTGGGTCTGGGGGTAGGTACACATTTAAATTTATAAAAAGACTGTCAAAAAAGTTTTTCAACAAGATTGTGCCATTTTACACTCCCATAGGACTGCACACCTGCTCCAGTTGCTTCACATCCCTGCCAACATGTGATATTGTGAATAATTTAAAAATATAGCCATTCTAGTGAATGTGTAGTAAAATATTATTGCTATTTATATTGCAGTTGCAACTAATAATGCTCAGCAAAATGTTTCAGGTGTTTGTTGGCCATTTTAATATCTTCTTTTGCAAATTATCTCTTATAGTCTTTTGCCCAATTTTAACTAGAAGTTTGTGTTTTTATTAGGTATAAGTGTTCTTTATATATTCTAGATACAAGTCCTCTGTCAGATACTACAAATATATTTGCCTAAGCTGTGGTTTAGCTATTTATTAGCAGTGTTTCTAGTTTGTACAAGTTTTAAATTTTAATGAAGTACAATTAACCAATTTTTGATCTTATGGTTTAAAATGTTTGTGTATTCTAAGAAATTTTTACTTGCTCATCATGGTCATAACAAAATTTTCTTATTAGTTTTCTGGAGGGTTTATAATTTTAATTCTTGTGTCAGGTCTTTGATCCATGTTGAAATCTGTATACAGTGTGAGTTAAGAGAAAAGGTGTGTGTGTGTGTGTGTGTGTGTGTGTTGTAGTTTTCAGCACCATCGAATTGCTTTGGTGTCTTTTTTAAAAAATGAATTTCTCTGTACGTGTCTATTTGTGGATTCTATTTTTTCAATGGATTCATGTGTTCAAAATCTTGGCAAAGGCAGACTCTCTTAATTATTGTAGTTTTATAGTGAATTTTGAAATTAGTAGAAGGAGTTCTTCAATTTTATTATTTCTTTTGCATTGTTTTAGCTATTATAGGTTATTTTATCTTCATATACGATTTACAATTTGCATATCAATTTCTTCAAGAAAGTTTGCTTGCATTTTGATTAGAGTTACACTGAATCTACCAATTTTGAGTGACTTGTCATCATATTAGTTTGCTAGGCATTCCGTAGGATAATACAGACTGGGTGGCTTAAACAACAGAAATTCACTTTCTCACAGTTATAGAGGATAGAAATCCAAGACAGCCCAGGCGAGGTGGCTCACGCCTGTAATCCCAGCATTTTGGGAGGCTGAGGCGGGCGGATCGTGAGGTCGGGAGATGGAGACCATCCTGGTGAACACGGTAAAACCCCGTCTCTACTGAAAACACAAAAAAATTAGCCAGGCGCGGTGGCGGGCGCCTGTAGTCCCAGCTTTTAGGGAGGCTGAGGCAGGAGAATGGCGTGAACCCGGGAAGCTGCGGAGCTTGCAGTGAGTGGAGATCGCGCCACTGCACTCCAGCCTGGGTGACAGAGCGAGACTCCGTCTCAAAAAAAAAAAAAAAAGAAATTTATTGCTCACAGTTCTGGAGCATAGATGGCCCAAGATCAAGGCACTGGCAAATATAGTGTCTGGTGAGGACCCTGTTCTTCATACATGGTGACGTCTCTGTGTTCTCACATGTAGCAAGGGCAAAAGGGCTCTCACAAACCTCATTTATAAGGCCATTAAATCTATTCATAAAGGCAGATCCCTCGTGAACTAACTAATCATCCTCCAAATGCCTCACCTTTTAACATCATCACCATGGAAGTTAGGTTTCAACATACGACTTTTAGGAGGACACAAACATTAAGATTATAAGGGATTCTTCATTTATTTTCTTTTTTTAGATCAGTTTTGGTAATTTTCTTGTTTTTATAAATCATTTTATTTTATCTAAATTGTTGAATTTACTGACATAAATAGCTTATGAGCCTAGAAGCCATAGTTAACATTTTTCATTTTACATCTGTTTTGGGCAACAATTTTTTTTCTGTTTGGTCTAGCCCACAGTTTATCAACTATATTGATTCTTTTCAAAGATTCAGCATTTAGCTTTTTTTTTTTCCCCCTAATATTGGTATGTGTCTTTTTCATTGATTTCCACTCTTATTGTTATTATTTGCTTTCTCCTGCATACTTTCCAACTGATTTGGTCTTCTTTTTTAGTTTATTAAACTGGAAATTTTAACCATTGATTTTAAACATTTTTTAATAATATAAGCATTCAAAGCTATGATTTGCCTCTAAGCATGATTTTGGATGTATCCCACAATTTTAGTTTTTATTTTTAAACTTTTACTTTAGGTTTAATGAGTACATGTGTAGGTTTGCTATAAGGGTAAATTGTGTCACTGGGGTTTGGTATATAAATTATTTTACCACCCAAGTAGTGAGCATATTGCCCGATAGGTAGTTTTTCCAGCCTCATCCTCCTCCAACTCTTCACTCACTTATAGCCCTCACTGTCTATTAGTCCCCTGAGATTAAAATATGTTTCTGTAACTTACCACTATCTCTCTTGAAATAAAGTTAAACTACCTCACATATAATGTAATATTTATACTACGCATCTATCATGCTATTTTTATTATAATATGTGCCTGTGCAGAAATGCCTCAATACAGTTTTGTCACTGTCTTAAGCAGTCCCTTGTCCTTTAATAAAATTAAGATAAAATAAAACTTATTCTTAAAAAATCACATACTAACTGTTTCTAGTGATCCTCATTTATATAGATCAAAGTTACTATCTGGTATCACTTCACTTACGCCTGAAGAACCTTCTTTAAAATATCTTATAATACATACCTGACAATGGCAAAGTTTTTAGTTTATATTCTAATAATCTTTGAATAAGTAATGCCATTGTATTTGCAGAATAAAAGTTCACCCAGTCCCTTCTTTTTAATAATTGTGTGCTGAGAGTCAAGGCAGAATTAAAATATTCTTTTTTCATGGTGATACTGAGAAAGAAAATGACTTTCATAAGCTGTATTACAAATAATACTGTGGTTTGTTTAATAAAGATCATTCTATGTTTTCTTTTTATTGAATAATAGTAATCTAAAATAAGGGAGATAAAGCATGAAAGATTAAAACAAGTTGACTATATGCAGACTGTATGATGGTCATTTAAAAAATATAATCCTGTTGACTGTAGAGCTTTTGTTATACCTACCATTTTCTTCTAGTATTTAATTGTTATCTTTTGTAAGAAATATTCATTTTTTTTTGTTTTTAGCCACATATAGAGAAAAACAATTTAACTTTCAATTACTGATAGTTCTGAAAATTATTTTTCTATTTTATTATTTTTCTAAAGATATTTTTGAAGGTTTAATGATCATTGTGTTTGCCTTATGTAAATGAACAAACTTACAATTACTTTAAGAAAACCCGTAAGTATCTTGGTCTTGCAGTGAATTTTTCAACTGCTTTACGCACCATGTTTATTAAAACTGTCAAACAAGGCACTCTATTAAAAGACATAGAATTACATGACTCACAAAGGCTAATGGTTAAAAATTTTTAGTTCCTGCTTAGTTATTATGTTATAAAATCTAGAACTACAAAAATAAACATTTACTTGCAGTCATAATAACTGCCAGGTTCTGCCATAGTATCTAATCAAGTATATAATTAACTAAAATAACAAGCTCACAAATACGTATTTGCAGCACAATTTTTGCTAGTTAGAAGCTGTTAAAGTGCAAAGCCTCATGCTGTTGCAAATAGTATTAATATTAAATATCTTTTGACACTTTAAACTATTAAGGAAAATAAGTAAAATGCAAAAATATTAACACATTTGTGAAATTTCTCTTTCTACAAAAAAAAAATAGGTTTCTTTGTTCTTCTGCAGAAAATGTAGACATTCTATTTTTAATAGTTTTCTTTCCTTCAGCCCCCAGGAATTTCAGATTATGGATATATTTAATAGATGGAGCCAGTAGAATTTCCTGATGGGTTGGATGAAGGCTGTGAAAGAAACAGGCATTGCAAATGCTTCAAAGTTTTTAAAATGACCAGCTATAAGGCTGGAATTGCCGTCAACAGAGAAAACGAATATAGTGGGTGGCGCATATTTGTGTGTGGAAGAGAGAGGACATGAGATCAAGCTGAGGGTTAAATTAGTAGTCTTCATGTGGCGAGCCTAAGTAAACAGTTAGATATAGAAGTCCAAAATCTGGAGAGTTCTGGTTTAGAGATACAAATCTGAAGTTATTGGCACATACATGGCATTTAAAGAATAAGGCTTGAAGATATCACTAAAGGAAGGATCATAAAAAAGAAGGTAAAGCAAAGACTATTGGCTTAAGATTTCCTTTTCATCCCTATTGATCTCTCTTCACCAAACCTGGAAGACACATTTTTTAGCATACTTTTTTTTTTTTGCCAGAGTTATCATTAAAAAATGAAGCCTAAAATGTTCCATTCTGATTTCAGCTTTTTACTTGATTCATTGGCTGCAATAAACCACAAATTTGCCAAACTCCCATTTGTCTATATGATTTTTAAAGTCAGTAAATTCTGTATTTCTTTCAAATTTTATCACAAAATTAGTAAATTTCTGGTATAAAAATTTTATCAGTCCTGTTTGAATGTATATCCCATGTTATCAAATATAACATTATGAATAATACATTTAAAAATACTTGTTTCTATGTGTGCAAACTTGTCTCATTTAAAAGATACATAGTTGATTTTTGTTTTCTATTTTTCACTTTTAAAACTGAATGTATACTTAAGATTTATAACTGGTCAAGCTTTTGCACAATGGATCTAAGTTAGTAAGAAGTAATGATACAGGAGAAAAATAAAGAAAATGGATAAGAAGAAAGATAATGAAGAAGACAATGAAAGTACAGAGGAAGGAATAAATGAAGGAAAAAATGTATTCCTTTATTAGCTACAAAATTAGCTACAAAACTAGGGATTGATTAAAGGAATTAGTGCCTAAAAGATATAGAATAAGTCTTTAAAAAAATCTGTAATTGAAATACAGTAGAATTTACTCTTTTTGGTGTATATTTTTTACACACACACTGATTCTTGTAACTAGTACCACAGACAGGTGGATCTTTAACATTTTTTGTAACAACATGAGGAAGTCTCTTACAATTAAAACATACATATAATAGGAGTTGCAGGAATAATATTGGGCATTACAGTTGCTCAATTGCAAATAAAAATGGTTTCTATGTGGGAGTCATCTAAAATATCACTTGAAATCTTAGAAACATAGATTAATATCTTTTTAAATTATAAATATTTATATATTACTTTAAAATGAATAACTTTGTTACTTTTCAAATGAATAAAATGCTTCTTATTTTGATAGACTTCTTTAGAGTCTTGGCATATGTTCTAAGCCTACTGGAAATGTGTTTAAGAAAATTTGGAAAAGTTCTACATTGCTTACTAAAATAATGAGAAGCATTGCATAATACTTTCAATTTTTATTTCTCTAAGGCTCTTTATCTTCTGCCTGTAAGAATGCATAGTTTTTAGGTCTCCATGCACAGCTTCAATGTCATTTTCATGCTGATGACTTTTGTATATTCCCCTTCACTCACCCTAGCTTGACTTTTCTTCTTAATACAATATTCCAAGTTATTTATAGGATGTTTCTACATATGTGTTCTATTTGTACGTCGTGTTTAGCAAAAATCTGAAACTCATCAGATTTCACTCAAACAAGCTCAAAATCTGAAAGCTTTATGCTAAGCCCTTTTATTCTCCCTTGCTTTTCATATCCAATGAGTTGTTAGGTTCTACAAGATTTATTTCTACTATTATTTTTAACTTCTATCCCATCTTTTCTGTTTTTCAGGGCGACCACACTGGTCAGATTTATGTAGGGTCTTATTTATATTAACTTCTTCCCCTCCTGCTTTTGTACCTTCAATTCAACCAATATATTATTGTCTAATTAATCTTTCTAAGGTATTCTTTATACTATAACTTGTACTTAATTGTTTACTGTTGTCAGTTGCATAAATTTTAAACTCCTTATCAGGTAATTACAACTCTCTAGGTTCCCACCCAATATATCTCCAGAATTTAGCAAAACAATATTAGAAATTTCTTTCTAGTCTACATTCCAGCATATTTAATGCTCAGAGTTCATTGGAGAAACACAAAACCCAACTTTTTTCAATTTTACATTTTATAAATATAGAAAGCCCTCAACTTAAATTTGTAATTGCCTCTTTTTTATTTTCTGGAATAACTTACCTTCTTTATATTTTTCTAGCCAACAGCATTCTTGATTAATTTATCTATCCTTCTGTTTTCTCAATTCCTAAATACAAAATAATGTAGTGACAGATTTTTTTTTTTCTTTTTTTTAAAGAAACAGGGTTTCACTGTGCTGCCTAGGCTGGAGTTCAGTGGTGCAATCACAGCTCACTGTTCCTCAAACTCCTGGGACAATAGGCTTGTGCCACATGTCCAGTTAAGTTTTTTAAAACATTTTTTGTAGAGTTGGTGTCTTGCTTTGTAGCTCAATTTGGTCTTGAACTCCTAGGTTGGTGACAAGTTTAAATTCTGTAAAAGCATTAAAAGAAAAGCTTAAAAATGAAATGGATCAGTGGAATTATTAAGCATGAGTTGAACTACTATTTGGCAGGTAGCTATGAGAACTAAAGAAAGAAAGGTGGTTGAACAGACACATTGCAATTCGTTTTAATTCTAATATTTAGTGGTTTTAAAAATATACTTTTCAAGTGTTCTACTTTATACCATTTCTCTTCAAATGGTCTGCATTCAATACAGGATACTTAATGTTATTTGCTAAAAGATCTCCTTCTCCTGTTTTATTATCCCTGATATCTTTCTTTTTATTAACTTTATTTTGTGGCTCTTCCTCCAAAGGTTTGATCATTCATGATCTAGTGAGTACTGTACTGAGATGTTCCTAAAACTAACTTCGTTTTGAAGTAAAGGAATGTAAGATTTTTCTCAAATCCCATTGGTACATTGTCAAACCAAGACTATTTCCTAAAGAATTTTAAGTACTATTCTTCATCATTTAAAAGCAAGTAGGAAAGTAGCAAAAAACAGTTTGTGCATGCCTTTCAAATCATACCTCTGCCTGAAAGATATTTAGAAGATTGCAGGAATAAATACAGAGACCTAAAATTGCATGGGGTAAGGCTGTCATAACCTTCCCTGATTTTCCACTGAAGCATATACTGAAACTCACACAGAAAAAATGGACAAAAAAATGGACAAAACTACTGATGTAATCTAAAGAGAATTTCTGCAAGACTAATGGAACTTAATTGAAAGAAATAATTGCCCTTCAACACATCTTGGCTTCTATGGGTCAGAATAAGCTCCTGCCTCCTTCTCTAAATCTGGTCTCTAGACTCTAGCTCAGAAGCGTAAGCTACAAGAAGGATTACATAACTGAGTTTTTCAAAATAACAAAGACATGATTCCCATTCATCCATTTCTTCCAGCAACACTTCTCCCCCAACAACCATTCGAAACCTGCATTTCCCAGAAACCAACTAAGCAAGATATGGAGGATGCTGATAATTAGGTATTGCATACCACAGGTGTGTTTTCTGGAAATAAAGTGTGTGTGTGTTTTTTTTATGACAGAAACAATCATCTAGAGATCTCTTAGAGTAGTGCAGTGTTTTTCACATACTTTTCATACACTATGCATGCAGTAAAGCAAATACTAGGTATAAAAGATTTCAAGATAGACCTATAGAAATAATTAAATGAAACCTTACAAGAGTCTGAACATACAACTAAAATTCCTAACATAGCAGCCTGCTATTTTATTTTAGATGTGATAAAGGGATTGTCCAGGTTGACAGAGAAGAGACAAAAGGCTATCCAAACAAAGAGGCTATGTGATTAATATAGGTGAGGAAAGATCTCCTTCGAGGAGGACTAACATGCAATTGTATGGTGTGGGTAGCATTGCGATTAGATAAATATGGATGCAAACCTCAGCTTTTTTATCCACATGTGTAACTGTTGAGTTATTTTAAAGATTATACAGCTTTTGGCATCTATTTAGCATTTAAAAATTGAGCTACTGTTATAATTACTATTATTCAAGAATAATTAAAAAAACAGTTACATGTGACCTATGGAACAATTTTGCAAAAGCAAAGAGAGTTTTTTTTTACTTAGAGAAAGAACAGACTGTCAGAAAATGGTTTAGTACAAAGACCATAATAAATTTTTTAAAAATGATTTGTCATACATAGTGTGTCCCAGTTAAATATAACTACTTATGAAAAAGTAACATTATACTTTTACTATTTACATTATACTATAAGCAGATATATGGATCAGATGAAGAGAAATATGATTAGAAAGAAATGGATATAAGAGAGTTGAAAACAATCATGACAAAATTTGAAATATAATAAAAACACTAAAGTATATGTTAGTTTTTTTTTTTTTTTTTTTTTGAGATGGAGTTTCACTCTTGTTGCTCAGGCTGGAATGCAATGGTGTGATCTTGGCTCACTGCAACCTCCACTTCCCAGGTTCAAGTGATTCTCCTGCCTCAGCCTCCTGAGTAGCTGTGGTTACAGGCACGTGCCTCCACGCCCAGCTAATTTTTGCATTTTTTTTTGTTTGTTTTGGTATAGACGGGGTTTTGCTATGTTGGTCACGCTGGTCTCTAACTCCCGATCTCAGGTGATCCACCCTCCTTGGCCTCCCAAAATGCTGGGATTACAGGTGTGAGCTACCATGCTCAGCCTAAAGTATACATTAGAGATCATAAAAAGATAACTGGAACTGAAGATAATAGAATAAATGAAAGTTAAACTTTTACCTTTTGGAGAAAATAATTAAAAATTTAAATAATATAAAAAATAATAATCAGTGTGAAGAACTGTTCCAAAATGGCTTCTAATTTATTTAAAGAAGTAGATTGTATTATAATGAATTAACAGCATTCTCACCACTGGATGTTTAAAAGGATTGAGGGTAGAATATGGGCAGACAATTTCTTCATCTTAGTTTTTCTAAAATTTCTCTTAATAATATTTTACTGTTTTTGTAGAAGGCTTAAAAGCTTTTATTAGCTTGCTTTTTTATATTATTGTTTTGTAAATGGGTATCTTATATTATTTACTAGTTGAACGTGTATCAGTAGAAATGTTGGTATGTAGATATGTAATTGGTTTTTTATACTGTTCATGATATTCTGATAGACTCACTTATTAATTTGGAATGTTACTGTGGTTCCTTTTGAATATTTAGATGTAATATCCTATTATCTAATAAAATAGATTTTCCATGTCTTCCTTACTATTTTTAAAATTTATAATTTATGTGTATTTCATTACTACACTGGCTAGGACTTAAGCTACATTCTTAAATAGTGAGAAAGATGGTAAAAAGTGTCTTGTCCTGATTTCCAAGGGGAAATTCTGAACATTTTACCATTAAATATAATGTGTGCTACACATTTTTAGGGATGTAATGTATTAATTTTCAGAATTTCTTTTGTGTTTGTATTTTCTAAGTGATATTATAATGAATGATTTTTTAATTTGAGCAACACTAATTTAGTGTATCTTTTGATTGCCATTTATTTCCTTATATTTTATTAGAATTTACTTCATTTTTATTTTTAACCTCTTAATACACATACACACACACATACACACACACACACACACAGATACATATATTACAGACTGTTTTCTAAGTATGGCTTTCCCTGTCTCCCATAAGATGGATAGGTAGTATTTTAAATTTTTTTTTTTTGAGATGGAATCTCACTCTGTCGCCCAGGCTGGAGTGCAGTGGTGCCATCTTGACTTACTGCAAGCTCCGCTTCCCAGGTTCATGCCATTCTCCTGCCTCAGCCTCCCGAGTAGCTGGGACTACAGACACCCACCACCATGCCCGGCTAATTTTTTGTATTTTTAATAGAGATGGGGTTTCACCGTATTAGCCAGGATGGTCTCGATCTCCTGACCTCGTGATCTGGCCACCTTGACCTCCCAAAGTGCTGGGATTACAGGCGTGAGCCACCATGCCCTGCCTATTTTAAATATTATTAACTTCAACATAGTTATTAATATACATTGTGATCCATTTTATCCAGAGTTATATGAATGTGTATAGCTTAATTTTCAAGTATTTTTTTCTAGTTAAATTTTTAGTATTTTTTAAATCTCAATTGCATGGTAATCAGAGAACATACTCTCAGTTCAATTCTGAAACTTTGTATGTCAATATTCTGTAGTTCTTGTATGCTATAACATAATACTTAGTATATACACTATAATATCTTCATTAAGTTATATTTCTTATTAATGTTGCTTTGCTCTTCTAGTCAATTAACTGGTACCCTTTGTTCTATCAAAGAGACAATTCCACTAACATTTAAAAATATAATTACAGAGTCATTTTTTTCCTGTTTTTAGTTCTATAATCTTTTGTTTCATATATAGTGAGCTAATATTAATTTGTTGAAATCAACATTATAATTATTGTATATTTCTGTTACATTGAATCTTTTATCACTATGAAATTTTCTTCTCTTTCTTTAGGAATGCTGTTTATCTAAATATTTCCTTTGTCTCATGTTAATACTGCTACCTCAGTTTTATTTTAATTTGACTTCATGTAGCACAACTTTTTTTGCATTATTTTATTCTTATGTTTTCTGTATATTAATTTTCCATAAATAGCAAATAGAACTGTGATTTTAGGAAATCAAGTATAGCAACTTTTGCTTTGATTAGATTTTTATCCATTTATATTTAATGTAATTACTAATACAATTTGATTTAAATTTATTTTACTGAGATATTTCTATTTTTCACCATTTTTGTAGATTTCTCTGTTTGCTCATTTCCTACTTTTAAAAAATGTTATGTGTTTAACCTAAAAATTATCACATTAATCTTGACTTACCAGTCTAATGTTAATTGAGGCCTTACCTTTCATTAAGGGACTTTGAATCCTGTTACCATGTCATTAGTTACATGCTACCATTGTGTTCATTAATATATGTAATGCCAGCAGGTGATAGAACATTTTTCTATTCTTGCTCTTTATTTTATTTTATTTTTTTGCTTTTACAAAATGCAATTTTTGTACATTTTTCCTACTTCCTGTAGACTTCCCTTTTGTTTTTCCTTTGCTGTAGAGTTTTCAGAGATATATCTTCTGTTTTGCTTGTCCATAAATGTATTTATCTTAATACTTAGTGAATATTTGTAATGGACATAGCATTCTAATTTAACAGCTATATTTTAGCACCTTAAAATGTCATCTCAAAACGGTTTATCTTCTAGCCGCTATTGAATTGGTTAATAACTTCTCAGTATTATTGACTTTTCTTTGAATACAATCTTTAGTTCTGTTGTTGCCTTTAAAATATTTATTCTACTTTAGTCCTTTGGTTTTCAGAAATATTACTAGAATGCAATTTAAATTATGTTTCTCTTTTCTTTTAAAAATGGGGAAGTTTTAGGGATGACTGAATTTGTGGCTTGTTCAGTCACTACTTTTGAAAAGTTATCGGTCACCATGTCTTCAGATATTAAGATATGGAGTTTGTCCCATCCTCTCTTTCTTTTCCTTTGAGGAATATAAACACTTGCGTGTTAGAAATTTTTACCTTATCCTTTATGTAATATACTTTTTAAAAATATTTTTCTTTCTTTTGTCTTTCCACATTTCAGTCTGAATATTTTCTTCTTTTGAGTTGTAAAGAACATTCACTAAGTTTTTAATTTTTGTTATTGTCACTCTTAATTCTAGACTTTCTACTATTTCTGTCAGAATTTCCAAATAATATTTTTGTACCCTGAATACTTTAAATGTAATTAGCCCATGTGCATTAGTTCATGTCTAATGACTCTAAAATATGGAGAATGAATCTATTTTTTGTTGTTTTTATTTTTCTGATAATGTAATTCTGTTTCTCTATCACTGTTCATTTTTAATTTTGTGATACACATATTTTCTAAGTTGTGAAATAATTGATGGCTTAGGATGTCATCTTCATACACAAAAGTTTTATGTTTACTTCTCTCATGTGTTTGGGGTATTAACAATCTAGAACCATCTTAATAGAATTTCAGGTGTTAAGATAATTTGGAGTTGGGATAAAGTCTTGGGGAGGAGCAGTTAACTTCTAGTTTAGTTTTATTTTAAGGATATAGCCCTCTCGGGTCTCATAATAATTCAAATAATTTACTAAGGCCTCCCACATTTAGGTGAACATGTTCTTCCACCTTTGTTCCTTTAGCAGAGGAGGTTATAAATTAATGTGCTATGAATCTCTTAGAATAAGCAAACACCCCAAGGTTGAGAAAGTTCCAGATATCAAGCCCTTATCTCTGGATCTCTGTCTTCTCCTTGATCTAGGCCTGGCAATTATTTATTTAATTCTCTTTTTTCTTAATAAGGAAAAGAGGTTTATTTAATTCACATTTCTGCAGGTTGAGAAGTTCAAGGGCATGGCCCTGGCTTCTGGTGAGGGTTTTCCTGCAGCATCACAACATGGTGCAAAAAGTCAAAAGAGAGTGGACATGTGCAAAGAAGGGAAAGCCTGAGGGACTAGTCCTGGCTTTATACAATCCACTCTCAAGGGAATTAATCCATTTCTGCCGGAACTAGTTCAGTCCTGGAGAGAGAGAACTCACTAACTACTGTGATAACAGCACTAAGCTGTCTTTTGCCTTTAAGAAGAATTTTTTCCTACAGTTTTCTAATTTTCTTCAGAAGGAGTGTTGTTCTAAAATTATGTAATCTGCAATTGTTGAAGGCACATATATTTGTTGATTACTAATTTTAAAAGAAAATATTTATATAAAAAGAAAAACTGTGGTTTCTCAAAGTCTTCATATTTCTATTTTATCTTAAAGAACCAACCAGTCTGGGGTCCAGACTTACTAAGCCATGGCTATTCTAGCATAACACTACTTTTATTTTATTCTACTGTATAAATGTTCAACATGGGATATCTGGCACTGTGTATATGCACAGATTGTCAGTTCTTTCTTGCATCCCTTTCTTGATCATCAGCTAGATTAGTGAATTAATGTATTCTTTTATTCAAATGTTCATGTCAGTTATGACTCATGTTTCAGTTTGTAATTTTATTAGCAAGTTCTTAGTAGAAATCCTTTATGTGGTAAATTTAAAAAATAACTTATAGAATGTACTATAAAGTAGAGAAGTGATGATAAAATTCCATTAAGAAGCAAGATTTAAATAGGCTGGATTTAGATCTTTTCTTTATTTATATTCTGCTATTTCAGTTCAATTTATTAAAAACTGATAGTAGCTGTCATTTTTCACAATATAATATATAGTAGATATTTTCTGCACGTTTTTCTTGTGTGTGTGTGTTTTTTTTTTCTAAAGTTAAACCTTATTATTAGTTTGACTATAATAACACTTTAAAATCTAGAGAGGTGTACACATTCTAAATATTTTGTTTTGTTTTGTTTTGTTTTGTTTTGAGACAGAGTGTCGCTCTATCACCCAGGCTGGAGTGCAGTAGCGCAATCTCTGCTCACTGCAAGCTCCGCCTCCTGGATTCATGCCATTCTCCTGCCTCAGCCTGCGGAGTAGCTGGGACTACAGGCTCCCAACACCACACCCAGCTACTTTTTTTGTATTTTTAGTAGAGATGGGTTTCACCGTGTTAGCCAGGATGGTCTCGATCTCCTGACCTCATGATCCGTCCGCCTCGGCCTCCCAAAGTGTTGGGATTACAGGCAAGAGCCACCACGCCCGGCCACATTTTAAATCTTTTAAATGCTATTCATATTAGAAATCTACTTCCTGGGTAATTGTAAACACCATTTTCTATCATTTACAGATAGAAAATGCCCTGTGATGTCATCGCTTATCCAATTATCATAATAATCTTCTCCAATCTTCACTTATTGATCATTCGGGAAGGCAGATGTCAGTATTATTGGTTAACTATCATATATGATTTGTATTTGGACCATCTTCAAGTTGCGTAAACTGTTCTTCAGAAAGACTTATCTGTTATTTTAAATTTCATCCATTTAACATTATCAGTGCCAAAGAAAGAAGGCATTTCACAAGATGACATCGCAAGACAGAGTAAAGAAAAATGATTGGTATTTTTCCCAGAGATATTCAAATTGTAACTGAAAAAGAAATATTTGAGCCAAATTTTGGAGATAATAATGACAATAATACTAGTAGCTAATATTTATTGAATGGACTTTTTGTTCCAGATGTTATAGAACACATTTTACATATATATGTATATAGGCATGTTTGTTTTAATGCTTGCAGGAGTAGGCATCATAATTATTGTACTTTTCTGTTAATTTGGCAATGGGTCAGAGAAATTAAGTAATTTGGCATTGATGACACCACTAGTCAGATCTTAATTTGAACCATGCATGGTCTAAGTCTAGAGCTTGTATATTTAGTAACTCTGCTACACTGTCTCCCATTATGAAAAATAAATAATTGGAGGAGGCTTAAGCTAAATAGTAAATTTTTTTAGCACCAACAATTCTATTGAAATGGAGAAGATGGAACAACTATCAGAGATACTTCTGGTAAATACTACTACTTTATGGTGACTACTTAGATAATGAGAGTGAAAAAAGAAAAGTATGTGTTTGGTTTGGAGACTGTGTAAGCACTGAATAATGTAACAGCTAGTGAATAATACACCACTAACCTGCAGAGAACCATGGTCTGTCACCCCAGGGATATTCATATAAAAGAGGTGTGTCTATACGTTTATTTCTGAAATTTTTAATGCTTTGTGATATTATTTGAATAAAATACTAAAGGTAATAAGAAACTTGTGTAATCATTATAGCCTTATCTTAGGTATGTTTTACTATTGTAAGAGATGAGTCTGGATCTTTAATTGAGTATGGTGGTACTGCAAATACAAAGGAAGTGAGCAGAAATGATTACGGGTTGGTAAGAACTTACCTGCCAAAAAGCAGGTTCAGCACAAGACAGCTATCTAAGGTGACCTTCATGTCCTCAGCCCTTATGTCCTCAGTTCTTACCAGTCTGAGTAAGAATCAAATCAGGCCGATAAGCCTAATTTCTTATTGACCATATGCCTGTGCACCAACTCAGACTTCCTCAAATATCTAGACGAATTGCATACCAGTTCTTAGGAAATATCCTAGAGATACAACAAAATAAGTCTTCTTATATCTTCCTCTTTGGTCTTCTTATTGAACGACAGCTTCTTAGGTGGTGAAACTACTATGTTTAAAACATTCAAACTGCTGTGAAACCATCTGAAAAATATAATAATAAGTTAATGTCAAAAATATACAACGAACATAAAACTCAATAAGAAAAAAACCCCAAATAACCCAATTTAAAATGGGAAAAAGAATTAAATAGATATTTATCAAAAGAAGACATACAAATAGCCAAAAGGTATATAAAAATGTGATTGACATCATTAATCATCAGGTAAATGCAAATTAAAACCACAATGAAATGTTACCTCACTTTTGTTAGGATGGCTATTATCAAAAAGATAAGCAATAGTAAGTGTTGGCGTGGGTTTGAGGAAAAGGGAACCCTTGTACATGATTGGGAATGTAAATTGATACAGCTATGATTGAGAACAGTTTGGAGGTTCCTTAAAAAATTAAAAATAAAATTACCATGTGATCCAACAATTCCATTTCTGGGTATACACCTAAAGGAAATAAAATAAGTACCTCCAAGAGATATCTGCGCTCCCATCTGTACTGGAGCATTATTCACAACAGCTAAGATATAGAAGCAATATAAAATTTATTCAGTTCTAAGAAAGGAGAGCCTACCATTAGCAATGATATGGATTAACCTGGAAAACATTATACTAAATAAGCAAGACACAGAAAATAAATATGCGTAATCTCACTTATATGTGGAATTTTAAAAAGTCAAATACAAAGAAGCAGCAAATAGTACAGTGACTACCAGGGGCAGGGAGGTGAGGGAAATATAAAGATGTTGGTTAAAGGATACAAAGTTATAGTTAGGTAGGATGAATAAATCTAGAGATCTAATATACAGTCAGTGACTATTAATAATACTGAATTGTGAACTGGAAATTTGCTAACAGAGTAGATTTCAGGTGTTCTCACGAGACACACACACACACACACACACACACACACACACACACGCAATAGGCTGTGGTATTTGAAATTCACCAATGTTACAGTTTTTGAATAGCTCTTTTGCATAAAGTTCTTTCACTTTTTTAAACCATTCTAAGCAACAATTCATCTTTAAGACGCTCTGTCAGGCAAGCTACAGTTATATCTTTGTATGTAATGTTACAGAAAATTTTATATAAAAAGCACTTCATAGTTTAAAAGTTTTAATGTTGTGACACATCTGATAATAGCCTTTGGCTCTGCATCTGAGGTAAGCATCATTCTCAATTTATGACATATATGATGAGGGGGATTAAAAAAAGATGTACAAGTGAGACAAGCTGTGTCAGATCTAATGTGAGGTCCGAGGGTTTGATCAGTTTTTGTCACCTGTGTAAAAAGGACTGTTTCAAAGTGTTTTATAATTTATATTAGCATTATTTCATCATGATTTCCTATAAAGGACAGCAAATACATTTACAAATTCAGTTCCTCAGTTTAGATTAAAATGTTTTTAACATTTTAAATATTACCTTTATTTACTTAACTTTGAAGTGTACTAAGTTTAATAGAGAATTAAATTAAAATATATTAATCTTAATAGAATTCTGAATAACAGCACCACTGGAGACAATAAAAGTCCTCTTCCCTAACCACCCCTGATGCCCTGCCCACAGCATCACTGCCTCCTGAGGAATAACGAAAGATAACCCTACATGATGTTCTTGACTTGCAGTCTAGGACGCTTCATTTGATGATTTAGATCAGGATGTTGTTGCATAAAAACTTCACAATTAGAACTTATTCTAATAGTATTTTTTAAATTATACTTTAAGTTGTAGGGAACGTGTGTACAATATGCAGGTTTGTTACATATGTATACATGTGCCATGATGGTGTGCTGCACCCATTAACTCATCATTTACATTAGGTATATATCCTAATGTTAACCCTATCCCCTCCCCCTACCCCTGACAGGCCCCAGTGTGTGATGTTCCCCTTCCTGTGTCCAAGTGTTCTCATTGTTCAATTCCCACCTATGAGTGAGAGCATGCAGTGTTTGGTTTTCTGTCCTTGCGATAGTTTGCTCAGAATGATGGTTTCCAGCTTCATCCATGTCCCTGCAAAGGACATGAACTCATCCTTTTTTATGGCTGCATAGTATTCCATGGTGTATATGTGCCACATTTTCTTAATCCAGTCTATCATTGATGGACATTTGGGTTGGTGTCAAGTATTTGCTATTGTGAATAGTGCCGCAATAAACATACATGTGCATGTGTCTTTATAGCAGCATGATTTATAATCCTTTGAGTATATGCCCAGTAATGAGATGGCTGGGTCAAATGGTATTTCTAGTTCTAGATCCCTGAGGAATCTCCACACTGTCTTTCACAACGGTTGAACTAGTTTACAGTCCCACTAACAGTGTAAAAGTGTTCCTATTTCTCCACATCCTCTCCAGCACCTGTTGTTTCCTGACTTTTTAGTGATCGCCATTGTAACTGATGTGAGATGGTATCTCATTGTGGTTTTGATTTGCTTTTCTCTGATGGTCAGTGATGATGAGCATTTTTTCATGTGTCTGTTGGCTGCATGAATGTCTTCTTTTGAGAAGTGTCTGTTCATATCCTTTGCCCACTTTTTGATGATGAGGTTGTTTGTTTTTTTCTTGTAAATTTGTTTACGTTCTTTGCAGATTCTGGATATTAGCCCTTTGTCAGATGGGTAGATTACAAAAATGTTCTCCCATTCTGTTGGTTGCCTGTTCATTCTGATGGTAGTTTCTTTTGCTGTGCAGAAGCTCTTTAGTTTAATTAGATCCCATTTGTCAATTTTGGCTTTTGTTGCCATTGCTTTTGGTGTTTTAGACATGAAGTCCTTGCCCATGCCTATGTCCTGAATCGTATTGCCTAGGTTTTCTTCTAGGGTTTTTATGGTTTTAGGTCTAACTTAAGTCTTTAATCCATCTTGAATTAAATTTTGTATAAAGTGTAAGGAAGGGATCCAGTTTCAGCTTTCTACATATGGCAGACAGTTTTCCCAGCACCATTTATTAAATAGGGAATCCTTTCCCCATTTGTTTTTGTCAGATTTGTCAAAGATCAAATGAATCTATTCTAATAGTATTTTAAAGTGACAATAATGTTAGAATTTTCAAAAAACGAGGCCAAAAGTTTTTCTTAGCAACCAAACCCATATTTGGATGCAATAGGTAATTCCTCTTCAAAACAAGATTTGTCCTCCTGTTGACATACAATAAACTAATTTCTCAGAATAAATATAGAAAAATTATGTAAGTGAAACAAAAACATCCATATGTACTAAGGTAAAATAAATGTTTTATACATGTGATTTTATTCATATGTCAAATTATATATGCTATCTCAGAAACTGAAGTGATGGGATAAAATGAGCGATTACTATAAAGTGATGATATGTATGTTCCTTGTTGACCAATAAGTTACTTGTTAATCTGTACATCATAAGTTTATTGGTTCTTCATTCAACTTGAAAACATACTATGGGCAAAAGTAGACCTACATCACTGGGAATAAAACCGAGAAAGATGTGACTACTGTCTCTCTTGACTTGCAGTCTTATTTTAAACACATTTCAGAAAGCACACAGTGGTTTTTACCTAATTGCAATTTATATAAATTCCATGAACTAAAAATATAAGATGCTATGTAATCTATAATGAGGGCTCTAACTTATTATTTTTAAATATTAACACAAAATATTGTATATATTATAACCATTTTCCATTTGCATATTGCCTATAAGTACTATATATTTCCAAACATTTCTGAATTATTTAATTTTGTTTTTATTGGCCATCCACTTTTACAAGGGCGTTACTATTGCACATATTAATTAATGTGCTTTCCATTTGATACATGGACAACTCTGGTAAGCATTAAAAAATAATATTCAATTATTGTATATTAAACAAGTGAGTTTTTAAAGAATAATTTTGGTGGATTTACAGCTTTGCTATAATCTCTGACAAAAGAGATTTTATAATTAAAGTGCTGACACAATGAGTACTATAAAAACATGAACAGCCTTGCTATAAAAATGCTTATGATTGCTTTGGCTTCCTTTGCAGAGCTTGTGCTACAGAACTGCTACAGTAGGAGCAGTTGTGGTTGCTGATAATAGCGTGCCATACACAGGATTCTTATCTGCTCATCAGATGCTATTTTTACATTATGGCTGAAACTTTTTCCTCCTGCACTTAAAGTGGCATTCACTCTCTATTTCCATTCTGGGATGATAGCTTGTAATGAGCAATCTCAATTAAGCTGAACCTCAAGATGTCCAACTTTTCAATAAAGTAATAAATTAGACTTGATGGCAATTGACTTTGACATGTACCGTCACACCATATCAAACCAAAGGCATTTTACAACACTTGTAATCCACTTGGAGTTTGGATGAAAAGCTTACAAATAGATTTTTGAGAAAATTCAGGAACTGTTGGAATTAAAGCAGTTGGGTGAAGTTTCTTCTACTGAAACTTGTTCCATTCTCCCTGTAACCTAATGAGAAAATAACAAGCATAGACTTAAGAAGTCTTCCGGGAGTAATGTCGCTTGAATATGAGAAGAGCAGAGAGAGTAAAACCTGATAGCTGAGACTGAATTGAGAAAATGTAGCCTTGATTTCTAAAAGTCAAATAATTTTCACCTCAAAAACATTAGCAATACACAATTTGTTAACTTGATCACTCAGTTGTAAATTTAATAAACTAGAGATGGCAGTGCTTATTGATTGGTTAATTTTAAGGGACTCTTTCTTTGATACAAACATTCACATTCATCAATACTTGTCAGTTCTAGGACCCTTGTCCTTTTTTTTTTTCTTTTATCCAGATTGTATTTTTGTAATTGTCTTGAGTTCTCTGCAAACTGAATATGAGGATGTTGTGCTTGTGTGGAAATAACATGATGTTATACATCAGCTTGAAAGTAGTCAAAGACAGAAAGTATACTGGGGACTCTAGAGAGAAGTGAGTCTATAAACAAGGCTGTTCATTGGAATCCTAGGCAAGGAAATTGTATCTGCCACCAGGCATTTACACCAGTCAAAATACCAGAGGATTATCTTCCTAAAAAAAAATTGATAGGGTAAGTGATTTAGAAGAATTAGGACAGTTAGTGTTAGCACTGCACCTCGAAGTAAAGCCTTCTAATTTAGTATTTGTATCATTCCAGAGTAACAGGTGGCTACCTACCTACTCAGCCTAATGTAAACCCATCTACTCACATATCTACAAGGCTCTATAAATATTCCTGTCCTCTCATTTTACACTATTAATAAAAAAATCAAATCACCAGATACTTGAGAAATGTATAAAAGAAAAATTAGTCTACCACACACGAAAATAGGCCCACAGAAAATTGAGTTGGTTTGGGAAATTATTAATAGAGTTTTAGGCATGTATGCATGCATGCACTTGAACATACACAGATATCCTCTCGGATTACCTGTGATATTTGATAAGAGTGTGCATTATATTATTTTTACATATGACTATTATATATGTATACTATATACTTATGTACATATATGTATATATTATGCATGTATATAATATGCATATATAGCTGCTATATAGGATAGATACACACACTCATATATATAGAATTATATATGATGTATCTATCCTATATACATATTATATGTGTATATATCCTACATATTTTATATGTGTACATATATATGATATATATCATATATATGAGATATATACATATATATGAGATATATATCTCATATATATGATGTAAAACTCAGTAAAATATTTGGAAGCTATATCCAAATAATTGTTTTAGAATATATGATCAAAGTAGAGTCAGAATATTTGGGGAAAAGTTGCAATTTAGAGAACTTTTTATGTAGTACCAGATCTCAAGCTATTTGGCAAATATCTAAAACAAAAATAATTAAACCTATTTCTTAGCAGTCAGCAGAACAGAAACAAAAGAACAAAAGAAATAATTGCTTTTTAATCTATTTGCATGCACATTTCATCAGTTAGCTCAGATATTTTTCTATGGTTGTTAATTTCTCAGTATTAGCAGGGAAGTCTGACATAGATCTATTTAATTTATTGGTGATAAACTATTTATTAAAAACTCAATTTTTGGAATTGCTTTTATCATGATATGCTCAGAAAGTTATGTACAAACAGACTTTATTCACCATAATGTTGATAGATTCTTTAATTACTTGTCTGGAATAAGAGAGTCAGTCTTTGGCTGGGCACGATGGCTCACACCTGTAATCCCAGCACTTTGGGAGACTGAGGCGGGTGGATCATGAGGTTAGAAGTTCTAGATCAGCCTGTCCAACATGGTGAAACCCTCTCTCTACTAATGATACAAAAATTAGCCAGGCATGATGGCGTAAGCCTGTAATCCCAGCTACTCGGGAGGCTGAGGCAGGAGAATTGCTTGAACGGGTAGGTGGAAGTTGCAGTGAGCCAAGATCGGGCCTTTGCACTCCAGCCTGGGCAATGGGGTGAGACTCCATCTCAAAAAAAAAAAAAAAAAAAAAAAAAAAAAGGAGAGGCAGTCTTCTAGATCATGAGTCAGCAAACTACATCCATATACCAAATCCAACCCACTGCCTGTTTTTGTAAACAAAATTTTACAACACAGCATAGCCACTCATTTATGTCTGGCCTACTGTTGCTTTTGTGCTACAGTGGCAGAGTTTAGTAGTTACAACAGATACCTCAGAGTCCAGAAAGCTGAAAATATTTATTATCTGGCTCTTTTCAGAAGTTTGCCAATCTCTGATCTAGATTGTGGTTCTAAAAGTGTGGTTCCCAAAGTGTGGTTCCCAAACCAGCAACATTAGTATCAGCTGGGAACTTCTTAAAGATAAAAAGTCTTGTGCCACATACAGAATTGCTGTGTCAGAAATTTTGGCGGTAAAGTCCACCAATCTGTTTAAAGTAGTCTTCTAGGTGATTCTAATGCACACTCAAACTTGATAATCACTGCTTAGGGTTAGTGTTGGTAAAATATGGCCTGTGGACTAAATCTGGCCCTTTTCATGTTGTTCATAAGCTTTCATGCTAAAAATGGTTCTTACATGATTTTACTGGTTGAAAAAATTCAAAAAGAGAATAATATTTTATGACTCTTCCAAATTGTATAACATTTAAATTTCAGTTGTGCATAAAGTTTTATCAGAACACAAACAACTTTAATTTGCTTACGTATTGTCTCTGACTCCCTTCACACTATAACGACAGAATCGAGTAGTTATAACAGATACCATATGGCTCATGGAACCTTATATATTAGCTTATCTGGCACTCCATAACAAAAATTGCCACCTCCTGGCTTAAATCATAATCGAAGTGTATTTTATAGTGCTGCTGAATTAGAAAAAAATACAGGACTTAGAGATTAGAAATTTACACATTGAGGTGAAGTGCCTCCCCCAAGACCCTATCAAGTATCAGTGTGGACTCTCATCTGCAGGCACATCTGGGCAGTGTCAAGCTGTCAGAAGCCAACGCTCTGTATTCATTAGGGCTCCTAGGCTCCTGAGAAGAACAGGGAAAGAACAAATTTGGTGGAGAAAAACAATAAGTAAACAAATGACAAGTAAATTTTAAACAGTAGCAGAATAAATGCAGTATCAGCAGAAATTAAAACGTCACTTCTAACATGAGATTCTAAAAAGTGAAAAGTGGTAACAGGTGTAAAATCTTGATCTTTACTTGGCTTTCTTTTTGAAGCTTTCTTGCTTCTATCAGGAGGCTGCTGAAAAACTCCAAACCTATCTGAAATGTGTTTTTTACTGTTACTAGGGTTATGCATAAAGAATTAATATTTTTAAAGGACACAGATTTTAAAAAGTCAAAAAGAAAAGAAGGTAGAAACTAATAAATAAATGATGTAAAATTTCCCCTACCTTGCTAAATGCAAACTAACAAAACCTTCTTGTTAGTAATTCAGAGCTCTTGAACGTAAATTATTGAGAATTTCACATGCACCCATTGCTCATCTTGCACTAGCATGTAATGGTTGCTATGGGTGATCCAGAAATGAAACCATTCATGGCACTTAATTTAAAACTAAAACAGCTGGCAGGAATCTTTCCTCTCAGAGCATGTTGTCATAGACGTAAATGAAAAGGTCGGGAGACTTTTCATTTGCTTCTGTGATAACATGGACTACTTGAACTAAGGAACATATTAATGTTTCCTCTGAAGCTTTCTATTATGTGTCAGGAGCCCCATTCCAGGATATCACACTGGAGGTGATAGAAAAAGACAGATGATAGAATGAAACGATTGGTCCTAACACAAAATAATCAGGCATCTTTATATTTCCACTTTACATTATAACAGGAAACCTGATTAGATTCTGTGGTTTTATCTAAAAATAAACCTGGCTCAGGAGGAAGTTTTTTTTTTCTATATGCAGTGATTCTTATTATAAAAGAATTCCTCTTAAAGGCACAGGCAGATCTTCACAGGATACACATTATACTTCTCGTATTAAAATCCAATAAACTCCAGAAGCGAGTTCTCATATATCATCTCATAAGTTTCAAATATTATAGTAATAAAGTTTTTCTTAGAAATCTCCATTTGAGATTCTTGAATATGACTTATCACAAAAAAAACTATAAAAAATACAATTCTACTATTAAAAATGCAAAACTTTATATTTAAAATTAGAATACAGATTTTACTAACCACCTCCTTTTCACAGTCTGAAATAGAATCTAAAAATCATATTAAAGACTAGAAAGTAATTTTAGACTACACTTGCAAGTAGCCTCTAAATCAATTGTCTTTTGATTAATTGTGTTTTGGCTAGCTAAAAAGAAATAATCCATAAAAGAACATTATAATTTAAAGATTATAATAAAGAATTCTGCAGAAAGAACATTAATACCCTGAATACTGGATAAATTTCACATTTGATGGCAGATTTATATAAGAAACAAAGCTATAAATGTACTAGACAAAAATATGTGTAAATACCTTAAAAATCATGAACTAAGGAAGTCTTTCCAATTATGACTCAAAATTCAAAGTCATAAAATTAAAGATTGATAAATGCAACCACATAAAATATTTTTTAAATATGCATAATCATAGCACCATAATGAAAACCAGAAAACAAATGCCTAACTCAAAAAAGCATTCTCAATTTATATTTCAAAGAAGTTAACACTCTAGGATACAAAAGTCTTAAAAATTTATAAAAAAGATATTCAATTGAAAGTACAAATAGACTAACAATAAAAAGTGTAAAGAACAGATATAGAAAGGGCAAAAAATGACAGAATGCTCATTCTCTTATAAGAGAAATTAAAATGGAAATGTTGCAGATATTCTATTCCCTTTCTGATAAAATTGTCAAAAACTTCTAAGTTTGATGATATACCTTGTTGGTAAGGAAAATAGACAATCTTACATGGCAGGCAGTGCTATAAATTGGTAAAACAACCTAGAACAGAGGTTCTGACTTAGAATGATTCTGCCTTCCCAGAGAAAATCTGGCAAAATGTGTACATATTTTTGATTGTCATAACTGTAGAAAGGGTCTCAACAGGCATCTAGGGGTAAATAAAGACCAAGGATAATGCTCAATGCCCTACAATACATAGAATGGCTTCCATAACAAATAATTATCTGGCCAATAATTAAAAAGTCAATAGTGTTGCTGTAAAGAAACTTTGCCCTAGATTTTAATTTTAAAATATTGTTCAAACATTATATCACGTATGTAGTATGTCTATCACATCTAGGAATTTAACCTCCAGTGGCCAATAAGTGCTGTATACACAGGGTTGGTCAATGAAGCATGGTATGGTGCAGCAAAAAAAAAAAAAAAAAAAAAAAAAAAAATTGATCAATAATTATTAAAATATGATGCATCTATAAGTATAAGTAAAATGAATTGAGATGCTCAACATGTTTTATTAAAGAACTATCTCTAAGTGAAAAAGTGCTGGTAGTGATATACAATATGCTAACATTAATATTGGAAAAGAGGAAAATAACCATTTATGTTCATATTCTTTATGCCTGTATGTAATAAGAAAGCTCTGGGCTGGATGTGGTGGTGGCTCATGCTTATAATCCCATCACTTTGAAAGGCCAAAGTGAGTGGATGGCTTGAGGTCAAGAGTGTGAGACCAGCCTGGCCAACATGGTGAAACCCCATCTCCACTAAAAATACAAATTTAGCTGGGCATGATGGCATGCTCCTGTAATCCCAGCTACTCAGGAGACTGAGGCAGGAGAATTGCTTGAATCTGGAAGCTGAGATTGCGCCACTGCACTCCAACCCGGGCAACAAGAGCTAGATACTTTCTCAAAAAAAAAAAAAAAAGAAAAAAGAAAAAAGAAAGAAAAGAAAAAGAAGCTCTAGAAAGATTCAGACCGCTGAAAGGAGGATGCTTGATTTCAGTTCTACCAAGCATTCAGAACATAAAACATTGTCACCTCTTTATGGTATGAAAACAATGATCAATCATTTGCTGAAAAGAATCCCTTAAGGGCAGAATATTGAAGGCAAATATCTCTAAAGAACCCTTAATAAGTGGAACAAAAACTTCTAAGGATAATAAATAGCAAATGAAGAAACACATCAGATTTTTTTGTTGTGTTGTCAATCTAAACAGATCAAACTTTTTTGTGTGTGTGTGTTTTTAAAAAACATACTGTGGCAATGACCAGTGGCTGTTCCATGCATCTTCATTAGGGAACTGATTTTGCCAGGACAGCTGAGAAGGGAAACTCAAAATACAATCTTGGATAATTCTAGGACATCCAAATAATGGGGGAAAGGACAACTCTGAATAATTCTACAAGATAGGAATGGAATTTTAAGTCACCGGATCCGTGAAAATTGGCAATTAAAGTACAGGCAAATCTTGTAATAGTAATTATTTTTAACATTAGCCACAATCTGAGAAAATAACAGACAGTGATTTTCTTCACAGTTCCAACTTCCAAGATACACTGCTGTGTGGTGTTTCTTCTAAGCTTTAATAAGAAATATGATGATAAATGGCCCCTGCTAATGTTTTTAAGGCAGTCAAGATTAGAAGATAGAGTTTTTGTTAATAATTGTGTATTAGACGGAAGAAATCTCAGAGCATGCAGAGAATGACAAAGAGCTACTATTGGTTTTAAAAGATACTGTCTAAATGACTTAAAAAAAAAACAAAAAACAAAAAACAAAAAACCCTTGTCTTCATTATTGTCAGAACTGTGAAAGTTAATTTTCTTTCTATTCTTTTTACTTCCCCCCAAAATAAGCCACCATGTACCTATATTTTCAGTTGCCTACTGTATCAAAATATTTACTATTTTTTAAAAAATCTACTTATGGAGACAACATGTATTTATTGTAATAATTAAAACTTTGATACATAAAGTAAAAATGATGAGACATGTTAGTTGTCCTGCTATTAAGTGATAATATGATAAAATAGCTCTTTTTAGGACAGGTGATATTGATATCTAGCAACTATTGTGATTGAAAGTAACGTCATCTTGACAGTTACACATGATCTCATCACCAGACCAAATATATATTCAGTTGCAAAATCTCTTAAAGGAGAGATGTTTTTGGTCCCTAAAGAGCATGTATATTATAATATTATTGATTATTTAAAAATACTGCCAACATCCTCTTAAATGCACTAACATGCAACTATAATCTGCTGTCTGTTTGATAACTGAAACTAACTTAAGTTTGAAAACTAACATTTCATTTCTTTAGATTTTCTTGTAATTACTCCTGCCTAGATATTGTTCTTCCTGATTCTGTTGACAATTAAAGTACAGGTGAATCTTGTAATTATTATTAACATCAGCCACAATCAGCGAGGAAATAACAGAAAGTGATGACCATAGAGGCTATCTTCAAACCAGGGAGAATAAGATGGTACCTCAAAGTGGACAGCCTGCAGCACATGCGGAGAGCTACTCCAAGCAACAAATCTCCATTACGTCTTTTACAAATGACAGTAGTAGCTACTCCTAAATCACCATATTACTAGAAATTGGAAAGAATGTTAAAATATTTACAAAAACCAAGAAGATTTTCTTCTCAGCAGGAATTATGCTACAATTCACTGAGGGTGTTAAATGTGTTATTTATTTCTTCTTGATATATTTATTGCTAGCAAAACTGTCCTATGGCCAGGATATTCCACAGTTCCCCTGTTGCTCCGGCATGCTGCCTGAGCTGGAAGTGTCTTTTTAAATATTGTTAGAGAGCCTTAGTTCCCTCTGTGAAGTCTATAGACTAACACCAAGAAAGTGACATTTAACTAACAAAATTTTCACTGAGATGAATGATTTGAGTCAAGTGGCATAAAATGACTTCAAAGTGATCAGAAACTGAATCCAAGAATCAAACTATGCTAACTGCAGCCTTCTGGGTCTGCTTTATATCCATGTCAGAAGTTCAACTTTTCTTGGTCTATGGGACTTGAGACCAATGCTATCATGATAATTTCTGTTGTCTTAATTATTCTATCAAATCTTAATGCAACTTAGAATTTTTAAGGACCAGAAAGCTCTAACATTATTAGGAGAACAAATAAATATACACACTACATACATTATATACACAATGCTGTACAGAATCTTGAGTCAGGTGCCCATTCATAATGCTTAGTTACCCTTGTGATAGTATAATTGCAAAGTTAAAGGATCAATTTATATTTTCTTAGTTTAGTCCCATTGAGTTTTTAAATAAACTTTTGTTTTGAAATAATTGTAGATTCAATGCATGTAAGAAATAATAGAGAGAGATCCCATATACCCTGCATCCAGTCCTCCACAATGGTAAAATCTTGCATAACTATAGTACAGGATATTGGCATTGATTGAATCCACCTATCAAACTCAAATTTCACTAGTTTTACATGCACTCTCTTCTGTACTGCCTGCTATAGTCAATATAAAGAACAATTCTGTCCCCACAAGAATCAGTTGTGCTGCCCCTTTATAACCAATCTATCTCCTTCCATCCATGCTTGTCTCTAATACGTGGTGACCACTAATATTTTTCATCTATATAATTATTCACTTCAGGAATGTGCATAAATGGAATTGTGCAGTATGTATAACCCTCTGGAATTGGCTTTTGGCTTTTGTTTTTTCTCAATAAAACTCTCTGAATATCTATCCAAGTTGTTTTAAGTACTAATAATTCCTTCTTTTCATTGTTGAGTAGTATTTCATGCTATAGATGTACCACAAATTGTTTAACAATTTACCATTTGAAGAACATTTTGATTTTTTTAATTTTGTACTATTAAAAATAGATTTGGTATGAACACTTATGTACAGTATGTTATGTAGACAAAATTTTTCATTTGTCTGGGATAGGTGCCCAAGAATGCAATTGCTAGGCCATATGGTAATTATGTGTTTAGGTTTATCAGAATTTGTCAAACTGATTTCCAGAGTGTGTGTATCATTATACATTCCTATCAGCAATATATAAATGATACAGCTTTTTTACATGTTCTTCGGGATTTGGTGGTGTCACTTTTCTAAAAAAAAAATTAGCCATTCTGACAGGTGTGCAGTAATCTCATTGTAATTAAATGTGCATTTTTCTAATAGATTTTGTCAGCTTATTTCCATCTGTATGTCCTCTTCAATGAAATGACTATTCATGCTTTTCCCCTTATTTTCTAATTGAATTGTCTGTAGGACTTTTGTTGTTGTCAAATGTGAGAATTCTAAACACTAGTTCCAGGTACTATTCCTTTATTGAATATGTGATATATTAGTCCGTTTTCGCACTGTTATAAAGAAATACCTGAGACTGGGTAATGTATAAATATAAGAGTTTATAACTCACAGTTCTGCATGGCTGGGAAGACCTCAGGAAATTACAATCATGGTGGAAAAGCAAGGCACATTTTACATGGCAGCAGGAGTGAGAGAGCAAGAGAATGACAGCAAGTCAGCAGGGAACTGCCTAACACTTTTAAACCATCAGATCTCTGGAGAACTCACTCACTATCATGAGAAGAGCATGAGAGAAACTGCCCCCATGATCCAATCAACTCCCACCAGGACCCTCCATTGGCATGCGGGGATTATAATTTGAGATGAAATTTGGGTGGAGACACAGAGCCAAACCATATCATTCCACCCCTGGACCCTCCCAAATCTCATGTCTTTTTCACATTTCAAAACCAATTATGCCTTCCCAACAGTTCCCCAAAGTCTTAACTCATTCCAGCATTAACTCAAAAGTCCACATCCAAAGTCTCATCTGAGACAAGGGAAGTCCCTTCCACCTATAAGCCTGTAAAACCAAAAGCAAGTTAGTTGCTTCCAAGATACAATGGGGGTACAGGCATTGGGTAGTTACTCCCATTCCAAATGGGAAACATTGGCCAAAACAAAGGGGCCACAGGGCCCATGCAAGTCTGAAACCCAACAGGGCAATCATTAAATCTTAAAGCTTTGAAATAATCTCCTTTGACTCCATGTCTTACATCCAGGGCACACTGATGAAAGGGGTGGGATCTCAAGGCCTTGGGTAGCTCTGCCCCTGTGGATCTGCAGGGTGCAGCCCCCAACATTGCTTTCACAGACTGGCATTGAGTGCTTGTGACTTTTCCAAGTATATGGTGCAAGCTGTCAGTGGATCTACCATTCTGGGGTGTGGAGAATTGTGGCCTTATTCTCACAGCTCCATTAGGCAGTGCATCATTGAAGACTCTGTGGTGGGGTTCCAACCTCACATTTCCCTTCTACACTGCCCTAGTAGAGTTTCTCCATGAGGGCTCCACCCCTGAAGCAAAATTCTTCCTGGATATCCAGACATTTCCTTACATCCTCTGAAATATAGGCATAGGCTCTGAAAACTCAACTCTTGTCTTCTGTGTACAGGCCCAACACCACGTGTAAGCTGCTAAGGTTTAGGGCTTGCACCCTCAGAACCAATGTTCCAAGCTCTACCTTGGCCCCTTTTAGCTGTGGCTTGAGCTAGAGTGGCTAGGAAGCAGGACACCAAATCTCGAGACTGCACAGAAGAGCACGGGCCCTGGGCCTGGTCAAAAAAACCATTTTTCCCTCTTAGCCTCTGGGCCTGTGATGGAAGGGGCTGTTGTGAAGATCTCTGACATGCCCTGGAGACATTTTCCCCATTGTCTTGGCTATTAACATTTTCCTCCTCATTACTTATGCAAATTTCTGCAGCTGGCTTGAATTTCTCCCCAGAAAATTGGATTTTAATTTCTACCTGATGGTCAGGCTGCAAATTTTTCATACTTTTATTCTCTGCCTTTCTTTTAAATATTAGTTCTAGTTTCAGGTGATCTGTGAACATATGACTGAACACTTTTAGAATCAGTCAGGTTACATCTTGAATGCTTTGCTGCTTAAAAATTTCTTATGCCAGATACCTTATATTGTTATGCCCAGACCGTTTATTCCCCGAAGAAGACCACCAGAGTCCAGAGTCAAAGCTAAGCAGCAAGGATCTTTATTACAGGTTCCAACCTGGAACTCTCCCTCGCTTGTGAAACGAGACGGGCAGGAGAGCTCCCCCACTGAGCTCCGAGCAGTGTTATATAGTCTAAGAAAAGTGGGCATAGAGTTATTATACAAATCAGATATATGATTGGCTAGTGTTTGAACAAGGCGATTTGGCTAACTATGATTGGTTCCCGCCATTTCTGATATTTTGGTTCAAACTTTGAGGCGGGAGAGCAGGTTTATGGCAGCAAGAGTTTATCTTACTTAAACACGTCTTGTGACCTTGCCTCAGAACTTACAAAATCTCTGGTATGTGCAAAACAAAATCTCTGGTACGTGCAGAAAACCAGGTACTCACAGAACTTACGAAATCTCTGGTATGTGCAAAGATTAGAGAGCAGAACAAGGGTGTAGCGGGTGGGGGGTGGGTACACATCTATCTTTGTGTCCTTTCATTTCCCCCTTCTCATAAGTAACTGGATGTCCAATCTTGGATTTCCAGAGTCTTATAATATAGCCTCACTTTCTGGGTGCAGGAGAGGCTGGTGATGGCTATGGAGGACCATTAGTTGGATGGTATCAAACCTTTCTCTGACAAATTGTAAAATTTTATTTACCACACAGGGGCCTATAGTGAATAGAAGTAGTAAAGACATTAGGGGGCCTAAAAGGGGTGCCAGAAGGGAAAACATTGAAGAGCTCCACCAATTGTTAGCGGCTGTAGTGAATTGTTGCTTTTTCATTTCTAAGCTTAGTTCGTGTAGGCATTGGACTCTTTCCTCAACTAACCCTGACTCATTTATATGGAAACAGCATTCTTCTTTGAGGAACATACAGGTACCTCCTTTCTCAGCCGTGAGTAAGTCTAAGGCTCTGTGGTTTTGAAGGGTGACCTGTGCTAGGGAGGTGAGCTGCCGCTGAAGGGAGGCTAGGGAATAGGCGGAGTCTTCCATAGCAACAGAGAACTGTTGTAACAGCTTGTCGTTTTCTATCATGGAGTGTTGTAGGGCCCCTCCTGCTAACCCCGCTGCGATGACAGAAGTGGTTAAGGATATTCCGGCAATTAGTGGTAGAAAAACTGCTCGTCTATGTCGCGCAGTTTCAGTTGGGGCAGTCCTTGCCCAGCCTATGAACTCTGCCGGGGTCAGCAGGGTCAGTCGGGGAACTAGTGTAACAGGGATGCACAACTGTCCATCAGAGATGCTTTTGGACAGAGTTTTTTAACAGAGTCATATTACACCAGAAGAACACACCAGGGGGAGCACGTATGGGGCTATTAGGGTATGTAGCCGTCTGGTTGCAGAGGCTGCTACTAAATGCTGAATAACAGTAGGGGTATTTCTCTTGGTATGGGTCACGGTACAGGGCTACATCAGGTATTGCAACTGTTGATGAATTAGAATCTGGCATATAGTTTGTGGGTGGGGAGGAAAGGGGAACAGCGGTTAATGGTGGTCTTCCTAAGGTTGCACACATAAAGCAAGAGGACAGGTCGCCTAAACCGGTGAGGTTGGAGAATGCTAGCCCTTCTTGTAATAGGGTTAGCCAGGAGAAGGGCTGCAAGTCTTGTGATAGCTTGGTTTCCTGTCTGTGGATTTGTGTATGGATTAAGGGTCGAATCTGGACTAGACTCCGCCACAAGTACAGGTGGCTACTAGGCCAGCTACTACTGGGAAGCAAAGCAGGTCTAATATGGCAGCACGCATGCACGAGAGAGAGAAAGAGAGAGAGAGAGAGAGAGAGAGAGAGAGAATGCCAGGAAGAGGTGTATTCTCTTTCACTCTTTTCAAGTTCTCTTTTCAAAAAACTTGAAACCATTAGATTTTTGGAGAACTGACTCACCCTCATGAGAACAGCAGGGGGAAATCCACCCCCATTATCCAATAACCTCCCACTAGATCCCTTCCTCAGTCCATGCGTACTACAATTCAAGATGAGATTTGGGTGGAGGAACAGAGCTGAACCACATCACATGACTTGCAAATACTTTCTCCTAGTCAGTAGCTCGCCTTTTTATCCTCTGCGCAGAGAAAATATTTTCATTACAGAGCAAAAGTTTTTAATTTTGATGATGTCCAGTGTATCAAATTTTTATTGTATAGGCTATTCTTTTGGGGTCACGTTTGAATGTTCTTAGAGCTAGATATGAAGATTTTCTCTCATTTTTTTCCTAAAAGTTTTGTAGTTTTACATTTAAGTTCACGGAATATTTTAAGTTAGTGTTTGAATACGGTGTGAGGTTTACTTCAAGATTTGCTTTTATGCCTACTGCTCCAGCACTATTTAATGAAATCGAATTTAGTGAATTGAATTCATTAAATTGATTTTAACTTTTTTGAAAAATCAGTTGACAATGTTTATGAGAGTCTATTTCTGGATGCTTTATTTTGTTCCATTATTTTATGTATCTGTCTGTCAAACAAAATCACACTATCTTGATTACTATATCTGTGTCAAACTTAATAAGAGGTAGACTGGTTCCTCATACATCACTCTCCTTTATGAAGGTAGTTTTAGTTATTTTGGGGCCTGTACCTTTCATAAATATTTTAGAATAAGATTTTCTATGTCTTAAAAAAACCTTGTTGAGATTTTGATTGAAATCTTATTAACCTGCAGATCATTGTTTCCTTTTATTTTGAGTGTACAGGCTTTGCTTACCTTTTTGTCTAATTTTAAGGCTCCTTTTTCTGTTGGGTTAATAAGGTTTTTCTTTTGGGTTCTGTTGGGTCTTTTTAAGAATCACCTTAATTAGAAATTTAGGTAAGCACAAAAACTGTTCTTACTGGGGAAAAATGAAGTTAAAAAAATAGAAAATAAAACACTGAAATAAAAATCTAATTGAGTAAAATAAATATTTTCAGCTAATTTTATAAATTATATTACAAAGTAAAGGTCATATATTCATTAGCTCTGACTGCCCTAAGAATATACCATAGACTAGTGGCTTAAACAGTAGAATTTTATTTTTTAAAAGTACTGGAGATTGGAAGCCCAAGATTAAGGTGCCAGCATGACTGGTGTCTAGTGAGGGCTCTCCTTTTAAGTTGCAGACAGTTGCATTTTTGCTGTATGCTCAGTGACCTTTCTTGAGACACAGAGCTCATGGAGAAAGTGGCTCTCCTTATAAGGACATCAAGCCTATCAGATCAAAGCCCCATCTTTAGGACCTTATTTAATCTTGATTACTTTCTTAGAGGCCCCATCTCCAAATACAGCCACACACAAGGGATAGGGCTTCAGCATATGAAGTGGGAGAGGGTGCACAAACATTCATTCAGTCCATAACAGATGAAGTAACCAAAGCCTCCGAAAATTTATAATCATTTTTATCAGTTTCATGGTGTGTGACAGGAGCTGTCCTAAGTATTATAAGTAATGACTCTCCTAATCCCCTAGCTGCCTTTAAGATGTAGGGGTACTATTATTATCACCCTTTATAAACTTAGGCCTGGATAGTCTTTTTTTTTTTTTTTTTTGAGATAGAGTCTTGCTTTGTCTCCCAGGCTGGAGTGCAGTGACATGATACCAGCTCATTGCAATCTCTGCCTGCCAGGTTCAAGTGATTATCATGCCTCAGCTTCAGAGTAGCTGGAATTACAGGCATATGTCACCATGCCCAGCTACTTTTTGTATTTTTCGTAGAGACGGGATTTCACCGTGTTGGCCAGGATGGTCTCAAACTCCTGACCTCAGGTTTATAAGCATGAGCCACCATGCCTGGTGTGGATAGTCTTAATTAAGTAACTTTCTCAAGGCCACTCAAATAAAATGGTTTGAGTTTAGATTTGAATTCAGCTAATCTGTCTTCAGAATCTGAACTTTTAAAGACTATAGCATTCCGCCTCTCTGTAGTGAATTATTGGCAAGAGTGTGAAAGAAATGTTGGTTGTTATATGTACTTCAAATAATTCCTGAAAAAGGGTAAATGCTTTCAATAGAAGTGTGAAATAGGAAATATGGCAGAAGTATTGTGATCTTTTCAGCCCACAGCAATTCTACATTTTAGTATCATTAATAAGGATGCAAAATGACAAGGGAAATCTAGAGATGACCAGAGAGTCCATTTCTATAGGAGGAGATGAACCAAACAGACTCATTTTTCTTTTGTGGAGTTCAAAATAAACCAATAAGCGGTAAACACACAATCTGAGTTGAACAAGAAATGAAAGCATGCCAAGGGCAACAAATCGATTTTTAATTTTTGTGTGTACAGCTTTCCTTTCCTTGGTGTCTCACTGTGATGAATGAGGTAAACAACAGACCCTCTCTAAATTACAAACCCTAGATAAATTATGAGCAGAGTAACAATGCATAAAACCACAACTTTCTTTTCCAGTAACTGCTTTGGCCTTGTTATATGGGATTTTCTGCCCAGAGACACAGAATCTGTGCCATTTAGAGGCTCTTATATGCACTTTAAACTTCAGCCTACATATATTGGTAAAGAGTTAAGTTTAGAGGCCATTTAAATATGTTAACATTTTGCTACCTTTCCTTCTCCATTTAATGAAATAACCTTCTAACCAGCAAGAATTAGGGAGAGATTGAAGTTTCTTGTAAAATTTTTAAATAATGATTTTCCTTTAAAAGATCAAATCTGTGATTGAATAACATTAAAATTATATTCCTCTCTAACGTACATTTTAATTTATTACTTTTTTATTAATTATTTAGATTTTTGAATAACCAGAACTAAAAACCTAAATTTATTGTAAAATATTTTACAGAGAATTATTTTATTGTTATAACTATCATATCATATTTTATAGGCATTTTCTTCTTTCCTTACTTTACTTTTTTTAAAAAAAAAAACTGGCTTACAGTACGGTTTCTCTCTCTACTGTTGGTAGAGGACCTGGCAAAATGCAATGGAAATGCATTCAGAGAATTGCAGACATTTAGAAATGGAAAGAACTGCATAGACCGTATAGTATAACTTCTTCAGTATGCATGCATTTTTTTAAATAAGGGGAAAATAAAAAGTGGAAATCTTTTCTCAGTTTACCCACTAGAGGCAGACTACATGCATAATATTTTGTCCATGCCATGAAAATCTATGCAGGAAAAAAATAAAGCAAAAAAAAGTAACTGTGTACTGATTTTGATAGGTGGCCATGATATATTCATAACTGATACAAACTAAATCTGCATAAAAACAGTAAAATATGTTTTTTAAAAGTACAGAAAAATATAGGATAAAGTAATTACTGTAAAAATAATTAAAATTAAAATAACTCTAAGTATGTATATATTTATACTTCAAATGTGTATCAGTGTACACCACAAACAGCAGCATTTATTCCATGAGAAGGCAATAGAAGGAAAAAATGAAGATACAATGTTGCTCTTTACTTAAAATTGTCCTGTGTCTACTACATATTAATCTATACTTAATTCCAAGAACAAAACCTGGGAAAGCAGGGGCAAAAGGAGAGAAGAAAATCAAGATTAGGGAACATTAAAGCAGCTTTGTGATTAAGAAAGAGAGAGGGAAAAGGGGATGTTGAACTTCTAAATGAATAACAGTTGACTGCCCTGCCATTACTGTTCAGGTTGTACCCATAGAGGGCTCTGGAATAAATTTAGCTTGAGCTAGTTACATCCTGAGAAACTTCCAGTTTTATTTTCCACAGAACATAGTGAAGCTGTCTAGTAGAAGTTCACTCCTTTGCTCTTTCATGAAATAAGCTAGAAGAGAAATGTCATCAGTTTGCCTCTGCTTAACATTTTTCTGTATAATTGGGTACCCCTCATAGGAATTCTAAGTCCCTATCCTGTACCCCTAAGTTAGACTGATTACTAAGGTTCTACAATTTCTCGACCTTTACAGTTTCCATTCTAAATCCATTAGCGTAAGGCCTGTGCAAATATACAATGAAATGTTGATTTGGCAAGAATCAAAATGGATAATCTGCATCTTCTTTTCTTTTGTAGATATTTTAAAAATCTCATGGACACTGGCTTTTACAAAATTTTTTTGACAGTAGTGGAGAAGGAATTGTGGTTCAGAATTTAAGCTATAGATTATAGAGTAGACAACTGCTAATTACTAAGTTTATTTTCTAGGTTTACTTAGGGTAAGATTGAATTCAAATTTCAGTGAACTCTTTGTTTTGGAGGTCAGCAAACAAGGGTCCACAGACCAAATTCAACTCATTGTATCACCTGGAAGCTGAGAATGGCTGACAAAATTCAAAAGAATAATAATACTTTGTGGCACATAAAAATTATGCAAAGTACAAATATCAGTGCCCATAAATAAAGTTTTATTGGAATAGCAATGCTCATTCATTTACATCTTTGGCTGCTTTTAGACTACTGATGTAACAGAAGAGTTAAGTAGTTGGGAAAGAAATAGTATAGATCACAAAGCCTAAAATATTTTCTGACTCTTTACAGAAAAAGTTATATATATATATGTGTGTGTATGCGTGTATATATATATGTGTGTGTGTATATATGTTATATATATAACATGGATATTATATAATATATGTTATACTGTTATATATATAACATAGATATATAATATATAATATAGTTATATATATAACTGTTATATATAAAACAGAGTTTACAACTGTTATATATAACATACACATACACACACGTGTATATATATATATATATATGTATATATATAAATAAACAGAGCTTACAACTTTTGAATACATATAGCTGTGTTATGTACATATAACAGACTGTTTTACTTCAATGGCACTTGAAAATTTTTCTAACATTATTTCTTCTTTTCCATGCTTCATCCCTACTCCAAATAGAAATGGAATAGACTGAGAAGGACTTATATCTTCAAGGTTCAGAAACTCTCTCAGATGAGCAGTTTCTCTGGACTACTAAACAAATGGTTGAACAATTATCACAAAATTTCAAGGTAAAAGAATACTCAGAAATGTGTTCCATTTTTCTGTCGCTTGTCAGAGTTTTTTCCCTTCAGCTGGGCATTGTCCAGTGTGTGCAGTTATAGACCAAGACTGATCCCTTCCCACCTGGCTGTAGGGCTCTCCCTCACTTTCACTCATGTTTTCCCACTTGCTATTATTTTTTTCTAAGAAAAAATTCAGTTCCAAATTATACTGACCCTTAATAGCAAACACCATTCTCTATCATCATCAAAGACAGTTAATAAAAATGGACATCACAGTGACTCAGGCAGGAATGCTAACTCCCCACTTACCCTGTCCTAAGACATTTTTCTCTATTCCTATTAGAGAAAAGCATTTCCCTCCCCAGACCTTTCTGCACAGGCCAGAAAGCAGTAACTGTTTTTGTTGATGAGTTTAGAGGAGAACCTAAATGTGTGGGCCTCAGCCTTTTGGGTTCCCCGTCCACAAAGCCCACCTAGTTTGTCTACTCTGCCATCATGCACTTGACTTGAGTGGATTCTATTGCTCTTGTAAACAATGCATAAAGTTGTCCAGGGGTAAAATTTTAGGGGGCTTGATTTAACCGTGGCATGTCAGCCACATTCTCTTATCACATTTATGCTTAGTAAAAATGATACTCTGATGTCCGTTATTCTATCTCAGGTATGATATTTTCAGTTTGGTTTCAACCTTGGGAGGGGAAAAATGGGTATTGGTAATTTTCTTCCCAGTCCCCAGAAACACATAGATAAATATTTACTTATCACCTTATACTGTTTTTATACTTAGAAATCCACTGTCAAATATTATTTTCTACAGGAATCTTGAATTTCAAATGAATTTAATACCCAGTGTTGAAGATATACAAAGCTAAGAGCTTCTAATGCATTGAATGTCCCCTTCTCTAATTTTCTCTGTAGTAGAAGAGTATTACGTGTCAAGAAAAGTTAGTCAAAAAAACAAACTCATTGAGGATTCACTAGATGCAAGGCATCATGCTAGAAAATGCAGTAAACTAAAAACAAAAAATAAAATGAAACCAAGAACTAAAGCTATGATACGAGACAATATAATAAGTGTCCCAGTAAAGAATAAGATAGAATGCTATAGTATTTCCAAGGAAAGTGAGGTTAGCCAAATCAGAATAGGTTTTGTGTTGAGTACTCAGATATGTAGAACTAAAAGATTTTAATGGGAGGAGAATACAGGGCGAGGAATTCTGAAAATGGAGAGCTCTATTGTAGAAAGAAGAATACATTTGAAAATATCTTCCCATATCAGTTCTTTTCTTATTGACAATCGCAAATATTTCAGCTATAAAGTTTGGGCTACTCACTCTGCTTCTTTATTTTCTTTCCCCTACTTTTTTAAAGACAGAGTCTTACTCTGTTTGACAGGCTGGAATGTAGTGGTGCAATCATGGCTCACTCACTGCAGCCTTAACTTCCTCGACTCAAGTGATCCTCCCACCTCAGCCTCTTACGTAGCTGGGATCACAGGCACCCCGCACCATGCCCAGTTCATTTAAAAAAAAAAATTGTAGAAAATGGGTCTCTCTAGTTTGTCCAGCTACTCTTAAAAATCCTTGGCTCAAGTGATCCTCTCACTTGGCCTCTTAAAATGATGGGATCACAGGCATCAGCCCCCATGCCCAACCTGCTTCCTTATTCTTTATTCCTGTTTCCCTGAACAGTTTTCTATACAGTGGGAAGTGATGTGGGATCATTTCCCTATTCCATCTGTCCTTTAGGATTGCCAAAATTGGCACAGATTAATTAAGAGACTGTGATCGCGTCTGTCCCAATGACAGGACATGATGATGGTCATAAACAATATATTTCACTGGGGGAGAAAAATTGAGCTACCAAACTGGATAATTAAGGGAAGCTGCTGAAACATTATCCTATAAAGTTCAATTTTTTTTTTTTCAGTGGGCTTGGCCTTGTTAAATTGAAAATAAATGGAAATGTATGACTCTTAAAGCCTCACTACAATCAGTGTGAGAAGCAACAGAAATCCAGGGTTTGCTGCCCTGTGGCCTGGGAAAGATGGAATTCCCCGGTTCCTTGTCTTGTGTTTAGTTTCACTTTTTCACATTGCCAGGAGGGTCACCCTGTTTTCTAAAGTAAGAGGCAGGTCAGTTAATCTTCTTTATGGTACGCTGCGGGAGAGGCAAACCACTTCTTTAACACACACTTTGATACTACATAACTGACAGTCCCTCAATATTCCTTTGGGGCTCCGACTATTCAGAGAAACAGCTCACTAAATGCAAGCAAGTGTCAGATATTAACATTGAATTAAAACTGAGGGTAAAAATGGGGACACTGGCATATTCCTGTCCATGAGCTTGACAGGAAATTTATTTTGCTGTAGCTGAAAAGTAATTAACCTCCACTGTGAGAGAATTCTATTACTAGTAGCTATTCTGCCATGCAAAGTGCACTACATGGAAATGTTACAGGCTATCAAGCAGAAACGGCAGATTTGTCTGCATTTTAAACTGAATTTCCATTACCCTATTCTCTTCTCTTCTGTATCTCTCCTTCCACACCACCTTCTCTCTTGTTTTCACTGAAGCTGGAAATTGAGACACATATGAAACTTGAAAAAAGGTTTAAATCAAAAGAGTGCTTGTAAGGATTTTGTAAGATGTATTCTTTTTTTTTCTAGTATTTGGAATTTTTAAACAAATAATATCCTTTGGTGTGCTGGAAAAAATGCAGCATTATGCAAAGATACTCAACCATGAATAATTTTATTATGATCATAGTGAAGAAAATCATAATTCACTGAATTCTATTCATTTTTTCATCTTCAATGTTATATATGCAGACATGCACATATACATATATACATAATCTTTATAAGGAACACATTTGAGGAAATCTACATATTGTCATTTCTGCTGTAATGCTTGTTTTGAAACACAAATTTGTTCCAAAGAAATTGATATATTAAGGAACAATTTGAGCATAATGCAAATTTCATGTGTGATTATGCCTGATTTTGTCAGCGAGAAACACCATGAGAAGGCAGAAAGCTGCACATGGCTGGACTGAGCCCAGTAGGAATACACAAAATGCACACAGGCACACAGTCACCTATCTCTCAGCTACCTCAGTTTATCACACATGTTATGAGCCACAAACACCCACATCTGGTGTTAGAACTTTTCTTCTAATTTCAGATAACCCCCTTCCACGACTCCACAATAACTTACATGTCACAACCCTTCCAAGAGCAGCCTCATCTCATTTTTAAGGTAAAGTTACATATTTATTGAAGTATTTATGCATTCCTTAAGCATTTAACTGTGCTACTATCTTCATTATATTACTACCAGTCTTTCATGTGTCAGTAATGAAATTTCTGAGTGTTGTCCTCCTAACTTATTTTCTCCCCTAAGCCCTTTGTTTTTTATTGCATAATTTGGCATAGAGACACATATGCTGTATTACAGCAGAACTGACTACACTTCTCTTTTCCTTTCATTATTATGATTAATGTATGTGACTCTTGTTTCATCAATAATGAATGTTTCTGAGTTTTCTATGCATTTGTCACATAGGTACAACAATAGAGTAACCAATCATACTTTATTACACTAGGAAAAAAGAAGATCTCTTCTCCTAGAAGGCAATTGCTAAGGAGAGGAAAACATAATTTTCAGTATTACTACTGATTTTCTGAAATAATAGCAATGGTTGCCATTCATAGACACCTTACCTTGACTTGGCACAGTGGTGTGTCCTTCTTTGTGGATTCACACACCAACATTGGCAATAGTGTAGGATTATCTTCTATGTCTTACAAATGAGGAAACCAAAGCTAAAGAGCCCACATAGCTTGTCCAGTGTTTTCTGAGCTATTCAGAATAGAACAGAAAACTTAGAAGAAGAATTCCAAAGTGAAAACTCTGCTATCTGGAACATCTTTCTTATTGGCTTCAAATAGATCCAAGACTATTAGAATTTGTACTTACACATTATTGGTTTTAATCTCCTTATTTATAAAATGAGAAAATGTAGGCTCAGGGGATCCATGCACCTTATCCTAGCTCCCTTGGTCAGAATAGAATTTAGAACCCAGATCATCTACTCAAAGTTCATTTCTCCTAGCTTGTTGCATTGTTTTAAAATGTCAGGGTGAAAAAAACAATTAACTCCTGGGAGGCTGTTTGGTCTCATACCTACTATATGAGAATTCAGTTAATGAATTGTTTTCTTCCATTCTTAAGTAAAATAATCTACATATGTGTGAACTCCCTAAAATAAAGAGTGGAATGAGGAGCAGCTATGTCACATTTGTGCATTTCCAGAAAAAGAAATAACAAAAGCCATTCTGTATTTTTTCTTGGAACAACATCTAGATGTGGGGTATTTTATGGTAATTACTATTTATAACCTATTATTCTGGGAATTGAACTTTACAAACATGAAAGCCAACTTGTAAAATTTTTCTGACAGAGAATGACACTGAGCTCCAGAAAACAGAAAGTGTTGTACATTCTCTCTGGGATCTGTCACTGTTCATGATCATTAAAGAAGGCAGATGGAATAAACAAATCTCTGTTATTTGACCATCACAGGGAAGTTGAGATGCAAAACAAAATCACCCTTGTGTGTGTTTTTTTTTTGTTTGTTTTTTAAATCTTGAAATACCTAACTGGGCTGTCTTCACTCTAGGAAAATGCCGCAAACTGGTTGTGGTAGTGCTGGTTCAGTCTATTTTAGATACTAAAAAAGGAAAGCCTTCACTGAAAATTACAGAGGATGTAAATTTTAAGAATTACATACTAATGGCTCCCTTCTTCTCCCAGTTGCCCACCAGCCATGTGTGTGAATGCTATGGATTAGCAGCATGCTACCCTCCTTCTCAGGAAGAGAAGGCTGATGGCATGTTGCAGGTGTGAAATGACTTTGGCTTAATGGCGGGCTATGGGGTATTGGGATTTCTTTCTTTCTTTCTATTAAAGCAGCACTTTAAAGTGACAGGAAGCTCTAGGATTCAAGATTACTATTTTTAATGATAAATGTATAAATACTTTAGTATTAGGGGTTTTGAATTTATAATACATTTGGGAAAGATTTCTACTTCTCTTTCCTTTAAAGAAGTTTTTGAGAAAGAATAATTAAAGTTTATAATCTACAATTGTGGAACTATTCAGAAGCCTTTTATTCTGCTTTTACAATTTTTTTGTGTGTGTGAGAGAGAGTAAGAGAGAGAGAGAAAGAGAGATGAATTGAATTGTAATTGATCAATTTAATTGTTTCATGATTTAACACTCAATCTTCTCCCCACCTAGGTTACAATCTGTAAAGTTTTTGCCAAGAGTTTAGTTCAAGGGCATATGGAATAATAAAAAGTGGAGTAGGATTCAAAAAAAACTTTCATCAAAATAAGAATTTTTACCTATAGAATGAACTATTGACAAATATTTGAAATAAGTGGTTACTCTGCAAATGTTTGTTTTTTGTTTGTTTTAACCTCAATTTGTAAATGATTTTTAGTCCTGAAAACTTCCAATTGACTCCAACTCTAATGTCCTGGGGGATCAATATGTGTATAGTTAATTGTACACGGGGATTTTTGCCGAGATTAGCAACAGAGAGGGAAGGCCAGAGATCTTAATTGGTTCTGGATCTAAAAGCTTCTATTTTACTCTTGTAGAACTGAGAGAAGAACTTTTTATTTTCTTTCAAAGGTTGCAGTGTCTCTCCCTAGTGAATAGATTTCAGATTTCAGAAATAGAGAAATTTAAGATCATTTTTAATTTGTTAAATTTGCAGACAGAATACAAGTCATCGCTGACAAGTCACAGAGAGCAAAGGTAAGGACATATGACATTTAAACTTTAAAACAGGAGCAATAGAAAGAGTTGGAAGGGAATATAAGAAGCTACTTCTCTTGAAGATTAACTCATGACCTCAGGCTTAGGTCTGGATGAAAATTGGAATAGAAGCAGTATATGCAGATGATGTGGACCGGGGTATGTAATAGCCATCTATATAAAATTTTAAAATAAAAACATAATTTTCAGGCAAAAATTATGCATAGGAATAGATAAGAAAACCAGGAAGCAAATTTATTTTCAACAAAGGTACATAGCAGGAAAAATAGATGGTAACTAATTATATAGAGAGATATCTAAGAAACAAATTTTTTAGGACACTTAGGATGGGTCTTTCTTTTCTTTTTTTTTTCTTTTCCCTTCTGGACTAAATGAAGAAAAGCAAGGGAGTCTTTTGTGAAAAATATCCAGGAGAAAAAAGAAAGATGGAAACTCGCATATGAACATCTGTTCTGCAAAGCCACTTAAAAATAACTGAGTATTAACGTGGAAGAAAATGTGCTCAGCATGAAACTAACCACAAGTAATGTAGTAGCAGGGAGGCAGGAAGAGTGACTTAAGGAACTGGCGTCCTGTGGAGCATAACTTCTGACTGTCCGAATCCAAGTCACCCCCTCAGCTAATGGGAGGGGAAGTGGGGGCAGGCATTATGCAGGCAAATTGCCCATGAAGTGGCACAACTTTCAATTGAATCAAGATCTAAAGATGCAAAAGCCACATTAAAACAAAAGAGATTACAAATTAAAGCGTTGGGTTTTTTTTTCCTTTACACAACAGATAAGTTTATAACATTGAGATGGATTTTCTTTTAAAAAATGATTCCCCTTTTAAATTAAAGGAATATTTTATTAATTATGAATATGCATTTTTGAAAATACAATGTAAAATTATGTATTATTCTTGGACTTCTCTTTTATCTTAAATTCATGTATTTCTGAGACTATTTTCAACTATTGAAGAGTGTAATCAAATGTTTTAAATTTCCCACACATTCTAAAAATACTTGATTTTTGTATTGGGAATAAGAATATGCCTAAATTTTGCTATTATTCCCAAAAGAGACATAATTGGAAAGCACTGATTTCCAATGAAATTTCACAATCTCTTTTAATTGGAGACCATTTTAAAACATCTCTTGCATAGTTTCATCTTTTAAGGAAATAGGAAAGAAATGATAACTTAGTTACTTTCACAAACGCAGTATCTTTTAAAACAAAAAGGACCCGGCGCCAGGGCTCACGGCCGGAAATCCCAGCACTTTGGGAGGTGGAGGCGGGCGGATCACGAGGTCAGGAGATCGAGACCATCCTGGCCATAATGGTGAAACCCCGTCTCTACTAAAAATACAAAAATAAATAAATAAAAAATAAAAAATTAGCTGGGCGTAGTGGTGCACGCCTGTAGTCCCAGCTACTTGGGAGACTGAGGCAGAAGAATCGCTGGAACCCAGGAGGCAGTGAGCCCAGATCATACCACCGCATTCTAGCCTGGAGACAGAGCGAGACTCTGTCTCAAAAATAAAACAAAACAAAACAGAAACAACCTCTGTGAAGGTGACATGTCGTATACTCTAATCTGTGCCACATCTCTCTACAAAATGAAAAAGTCTCGAAGGAAAGAAGTGCTTCTCCTTAAGGTCACCTGTAGTAGTATTGTATTATTAGTATTTTTCGTATTCAGGCTGCCAGATTCCACAATGTTTATCTTTCTTGCCTTAAATGTGTTGTCTACACAAGTATATTCTCAGCAATTTCTGGTGCTTGTTTTATTTTTGAAGCTAAGTGGTAAGTTAATAAGTATTTACATTTTTATCATGCTTTAAATTATGCATATATGTTGTATGAAGAGTATTATATATGATTTATCTAAGAGTAAGCATTTTTTTAAAAGTGATGCCTCTTCTTATCTCTAACATTGTCTTGTAACTATTGATCTCTGTTCCTCTTTCCTTATCTATATCCTCTGTCCCCTATATTCATTAATAAAGACCTCTAAAGAACCATAATTCAAAATGTGAGAACTAGGCCAGTGTACAGCCTTCATTCACGCTCTTATATTCCTACTCATCTTTTTTTTAATGTGCTTGTATTGATAGCATCTAAAGATAACAACAATAAAATCGATATTATAGTTTTATTTCATGAGCAAACTGTCAAAACCCAATGTAATTGATATCTTATAAGTAAAATGAATCCCACACATGACAAAGTAAGTTTATGGATTTCATTGCGATGAAAGGAAAAGAAAATTTAAAAAGCAGCGAGGCTGTGTTAATGGAGCGTATAAAAGCAGAAACACTTATTATTACAGAATCCTTATTGGCTATTGGGATTCTGGTTATATTTAACTGCCATTTGAATAGGTTTTACTGAACAAAGCACTGCTGTGCTTGTGTTTTTAAAAATCAGACCTGAAGCAAAGTTACATGTGTGAGCCCTTTCCTGAAGAGGGAGGGATAGTGGGAGCAAACTAGGAAGTGTCAAACCCAAATCAATGATGAGGGAACCAGCTGGCCATCACTAAAGGCAACTGGCTTCTCTACACTGTGAAACTTTCCGAGAAGCCTTGTGAAATATGTTTCAGGACCGTCTTTCTGGGAAAGGAAGGGAAATGCATTTCATCTGCAAGTCGTATGCCCATAAGTCATTTTGACAAACAGGTTTCTTCAGAGTCCTATACCCATCTCTCAACAAAGAAGTCCAAGGGCAGGAGTCGAAAGGCACATGTGCAATCTGCATGCCACCAGACTGCCCAACATGAGGCTGATCAGAACTCTTACAGAAATGATCACTGCTTTACACAACGGTTGCTTTGAAAAAGACAGGAGAAGGTTAGGGGATCTAAAGTGGTGCCTAAGAGATGTTCATAACAGCCAGCTTTAATGTAAACTTGGAGACAATCTACATAAAGCCCCTAAAAGAGAGACAAAAATACAAACAAACAAATGAAAAACAATTAAAGAATGTTGCACATAAGCAGAGATCATAGACAGGAAATAGAGTACTTTTAGAAGACAAATTAGGAATACTTCATAACTATTATAGGAAATCAAAAGTTAAAATTTACTAAATCAATTTGATAGCAGGGGAAATATTTAGATTCTAACAATCAATTGTTTGTTTTTCCTTTTTTATTTATTTTTTTATTATACTTTAAGTTCTAGGGTACATGTGCATAACGTGCAGGTTTGTTACATATGTATACTTGTGCCATGTTGCTGTGCTGCACCCATCAACTCGTCATTTACATCAGGTATGACTCCCAATGCAATCCCTCCCCCCTCCCCGCTCCCCCCCCATGATAGGCCCCGGTGTGTGATGTTCCCCTTCCCGAGTCCACGTGATCTCATTGTTCAGTTCCCACCTATGAGTGAGAACATGCGGTGTTTGGTTTTCTGTTCTTGTGATAGTTTGTGAAGAATGATGGTTTCCAGCTGCATCCATGTCCCTACAAAGGACACAAACTCATCCTTTTTGATGGCTGCATAGTATTCCATGGTGTATATGGGCCACATTTTCTTAATCCAGTCTGTCACTGATGGACATTTGGGTTGATTCCAAGTCTTTGCTATTGTGAATAGTGCCGCAATAAACATACGTGTGCATGTGTCTTTATAGCAGCAGGATTTATAATCCTTTGGGTATATACCCAGTAATGGGATGGCTGGGTCATATGGTACATCTAGTTCTAGATCCTTGAGGAATCGCCATACTGTTTTCCATAATGGTTGAACTAGTTTACAATCCCACCAACAGTGTAAAAGTGTTCCTATTTCTCCACATCCTCTCCAGCACCTGTTGTTTCCTGACTTTTTAATGATCGCCATTCTAACTGGTGTGAGATGGTATCTCATTGTGGTTTTGATTTGCATTTCTCTGATGGCCAGTGATGATGAGCATTTTTTCATGTGTCTGTTGGCTGTATGAATGTCTTCTTTTGAGAAATGTCTGTTCATATCCTTTGCCCACTTTTTGATGGGGTTGTTTGTTTTTTTCTTGTAAATTTGTTTGAGTTCTTTGTAGGTTCTGGATATTAGCCCTTTGTCAGATGAGTAGATTGCAAAAATTTTCTCCCATTCTGTTGGTTGCCTGTTCACTCTGATGGTAGTTTCTTTTGCTGTGCAGAAGCTCTTTAGTTTAATGAGATCCCATTTGTCAATTTTGGCTTTTGCTGCCGTTGCTTTTGGTGTTTTAGACATGAAGTCTTTGCCCATGCCTATGTCCTGAATGGTACTACCTAGGTTTGTTTTTCAACAAGTATTTTTTAGCTCCTAATATGTGTCAGGTAATATGTTACATATTGGAATAGAATAGTGGTCCACAAGGCAAAATTCATCTGCCTTCCCTTATGAATATTGAATCCACTATCAAGGAAGATATACACTGAACAGATTGTGTACCTACAACTATTTATTAAAATATATGAGAAATGCTACAAGGAAAAATGGAAGGCACAATGATAATATTTTTAGGGAGCACCTAACTAGTCCTGTAGCCCAGTTATGTTTATGCAAAGATTCATAAGAGGAGGCAAAAGACAATGTTACTGTATTCCATACAGCTGGACTAGCTGCATCATTCTTTCAGTGCTGTGTACTTTAAACCTTTTATTTTTAATTAATTAATTAATTATTATTTTTAGTTTTGGAGTCAGGGTCTTGCTCTGTTGTCCAGGCTGGAGTGCAGTGGTACAATCTCAGATCACTGCAGCCTCCACCTCCTGGGCTCAAATTATCCTCCCACATCAGTCCCCTAGTAGTTGGGACTACATATCTAGTTAATTTTTGTATTTTTTGTAGAGATGGGGCTTTGCCATGTTGCACAGGCTGGTCTTGAGCTCCTGGACTCAAAGAATCCACCCACCTTGGCTTCCCAAGTGCTGGGATTGCAGGCATTAGCCACCATGCCTGGTTCTCATGAACCTTTCAAATCCATCCACCTTTTTCCTCTCCTATGGCTACTGTCCCATTAGTTCTTGACAAATGAGTGGATATTGGGAGTAAAGTGGATATGGAGAGATGAGCCAGGGGAAGTTTCAGAAGAAACCCCTTGATGAACACTGGGGGTAACCCTGTCAGATGGCACAGCCCGCGTTAGCAGTATTTGCAAAGGGTGTGCACCAGAGGCATCTTTTAGAGGCCTCTTTGGGTGACTTTCAAAATGGAAATATCAAAATTTAATTATAGTGATATTCAAAAAAGAAGAGGAAGGTGGGGGTACCTGTAGAAATCTCTCAGCCAATCACAAAGCCCAAAGGAGGTCACGTTAGTAGCTCTTTACAACAGACATAAATGAACAGTGCCACAAAATTTTAGAATATAAACTAATACATCCAACTTTTTTCTGGATTAGAAAACAATCCAACTCTGCTAGATTAGAAACTGTGTTAGATGCAGTATGTTTGAAAAGAAAGAACATCAATGGGTTTTAGAGTCAGGAGCCCCTAACGAGAATTCTCAATTATGCTACTTTCTAAGTATCTAAACTTGAAGTCTAACCTTAACCCAATAATTGAAGTTCTCTGAGCCTCGGTTTCCTTGCCTATAAAATGATGATAGTAATATTTATGTTCCAGGTTAGTTGTGTCAATTAATATCTATCAGAGTTCATGTACTCAATAAATGTTAATTTTTTTTGTCTTCCCCCCTCAAAGCTGTTTGTCAAAACTGGGTATGTAGAATTTGACTAGTGTGATAAATATGTTAACATTCTCTTGTGGGTGATATTTGACCAGTGTCCTGCTAAAAAAGATGATTCATTAAAATTACTCTCTTCAATACATTCAGATACCCCAAAGCCAAAGCAATTGCACAGTGGTTTTGGAAAAGCTCTACAATTAAGAACAATACATAAAACAACTTGGGATAATTCATTTATTCAGAAAATATTATGAATCAATATGATAAGCCTGGGATATGAAGAAGAAAAAGCTTTGATACTGAAAAGAATCATTAATGAAGGAGCAATTTCAGCAAGATGGTAGAGTAGGAGGTCCCAGCATTGCTTTTCCCACAAAGAACAAGAATTTGGTAGCTATCTATGAATGAAAATAACTCTGGAAGGGCTCAGTGTTCACTTGAGAAAGAACAGCAACCACCCTTCTCCCTTTTCTTTACCCAGAGCCATCCGACATGCTGCTGCTATGGGTGCTTTGGCCTAGGGACCCAGCATAGCCACTGTACACATGCATGCAAATGACCTGGGATTTCCCAGTGTAGGCTCTTGCCCCACTGACATGCACTAATAGCTAACCCCTGTATGTAGGCTCATGCATGCCACTAACACCAGCCTCCATAGGTGCATATGCACAAGCAGCCAACTCTACCACCTAGTGTTTGCTGAAAGCCATAGCTGGTCCCTGTAGCTGAATGTACATATACAACTCCAGTTTGTGCCCTCAGAAACCTACAAACACACAGCTGGTCTGACCCCTGTTGCCAGCCTACAGTTGACTTTTCAATTGTGTACATGCATACTGCCAGCCTCCAACAAAACTCATGAACCACAGTTGACTCCAGCCCCTGCCTCTAACTCTGCATCATACCACCATGCACAAGGCTGCAGCTGGCCTCTCCTGCTATGCATGTGCTGTTAGCCAACATCTGCAGCAGAATGTGTACACACAAGTTCTGGCTTTCATCACTTCCTGCCCCAGCACCTTGCTGCTGAACCCAAGCTGTTGCTAAGAACCATAAGAGCCCTTATGGCCACTGTGGACCTCCTACAGCCCTTACCACCAAGGATCACACAGTTTTTGACATCCCAGGTTTCAGTTGTCTAAGTCGATATGACACCATGTCCAACTGGACCTGGAGTCACCACAGGCCCACAAACTTGGCAACCTACACCACTGGATCTGTTGCCACAGTGTGCCCCACAGTGACCCATTTCCCCTGGTACCAGATGAAGGCTTTTTATTACCAAAGCCAATATATACTGCCTGGAAAATGTGACTAAGTTTTTCAAATGAGCACCTTTTCAGAGTGACAAGTATCACAAAAAATCAGGGAAAGATGTCACCACTACAGGAAGAAAAAATTTTTAAATAACTGACCTCAAAGAATTGGAGTTCCATAAATGGCCTGACAATTAGAAATAATTGTTTAAAGAAGCTCAGTGAACTGTAAGATTATCCAGAATAATTTTTTTTTATGAAATCTGGGGAAAAAAATACAAGAAAAAACAAACAAGAATGTAAACAAAAAGATAGAATACAAAAGCACCCCAGAAAATTCAGAGCTACGGACTACAAAGAGTAAAATAAATGCAAACAGAGAGCTTCAACAACAGACTGTACTATATAGAAGAAAGCACAAGTGAACTTGAAAACAAATCATTTGGTCAGAGGAGAGGAAAAAATGACGAAGAATGAAAAAAGCCTACAGAACATATGGGATACCATTAAGACAGCTAAGTTTTACGTAATAGGAGTTTCTGAGGAAGAGACAGAAAAATAGAGAAATGTGTAAAATGCTTTTTTTTTTTAAATAAATAACGCCTTAAAAATTCCCAACTCTGAGAAGAATATGAATCTCCAAACTCATGAAGCTAAAAAATCTCCAATCAGATTCAATCCAAAGAAGAGTTCCCCAAGATACATTTTAATCAAACTGTCCAAAATCAAAGACAAAGAAAATATTTCATAAGCAACAATACTGAAAAAGCATATTACAGACAAGGAAACGTTAATAAGGTTAAAGAAGTTTTCTCAGCAAAACTTTTCAGGACAGGAGAGACTGGAACTCATAGAGTTGGAAAAAACAACAAAAATTATTAAGAAATTACAACAAACAAATTGTTCTTTGAAAATGAAGGAAAGATAAAGACAATAACAGATAAGCAAAAGCTAAGGGAGATCATCACCACTAGACTTGCCTTACAATAAATGCTAAAGGCAGTTCTTTAAGCATAAACAAAAGGTGGAGAATTAGTAACGTAAAATCATTTGAAATTTTAAATTTACTGGTAAAAGTAAATATATAATCAACTTGAGTGTACTCTACTGCTGTGGTGTGTAAATCACTGATAACTAGTATAAAGGTTAAAAAGGTAGTATAAATAACCACAGCCCACTCTAGTCACTTGAAGTACCAGCAGGAGTGATCAGACAAGAAAAGAAAAAAGCCATCAAAATTGGATAAAAAGAAGTAAAATTATCCTTGTTTGCAGATCACATAATCTTTCATGTAGAAAATTCCAAAGATCACACAAAAAATGTTAAAACTAATAAATAAACTCAGAAAAATTGCAGGATACAAACTTACAACACAAAAATTATTTGCACTTCTTCACAAAAATAATGACCTATCTGAAAAAAAAAATCAAGAAAGCAATCTCTTTTACAATAGCATCAAAAAGAGTAAAATACTTAAGAGTAGATTTAACGAAGGAGATAAAAAATTTGTGCACTGAAATCTATAAAATATTGATAAAATGAAGAAGAAACAAAAAAGTGATATTCAGTCCTCATGGACCAAACAAATTAATATTGTTGAAATGTTCATCCTACCCAAAGTAACTTACATATTTAGTTTAATACCTATCAAAATTGCAAGGACATTTTTCACAGAAATAGAAAAAAAATCTTAAAATTTGTATAATACCACAAAAGATCCTGAATTGTCAGAGCAATCTTCGCAAAAAGAATTAAACCAGATACATCACACTTCCTGATTTCAAAACATACTATGAAGTTATAGGAACCAAAATAGTATGTCTCTGACATGAAAATGCCGACCAATGAAACAGAATAAAGCCCAGAAATAATCCCAAGCATGTATGATCAACTAATTTTCAACAAGGGTTAATTTTCAACTATGAAAAAAAAAATGAGGAAAGAAGAATCTCTTAAATAACTGGTGAAGGGAAAACTGGATATCCAGACGCAAAAGAATGAAATTGGACCTTATACGTAAAAATAAATTTAAAACACACGACAGACTTAAACATGAGACACCTAGATGAACATATAGGGCAAATGCTTGACAACATTGGTCTCAGCAATGATTTTTTATATGATCACCAAAGTACAAGCAACAAAAGCAAAACTGAACAAGTAGATTACATTAAATTCAAAGGCTTTTGTACAGCAAAATTAACAATCAGCAAAACAAAAAACCATCCTAGAGATTGAGTGAAAATATTTGTGAACCATATATCTGATAGAGTTAACTTCCAAAATATATAAGAAACTCTCACAATTCAATTACAAAAACACCAAATGATTTAATTTTAAAATGGGCAAAGCAACTGACATTTTGTATGTTTTCATTTGAGAGACGTCTATTCCTCAAAATTTACAAATGACAAGCAGGTATTTCAAAAGATTTTTAATCTCTATTATCACAAGAGAAATGCAAATCAAAATAGCAATGAAATATCACCTCAAATCTATTAGGATGACTATTCTAAAAAAGAGAAGAAACAATAAGTGGTGGTGAGGGTGTGGAAAAATGAGGATGCTTGTACACTGTTGTTGGGTAGGTAAATTGGTATAGTCATTATAGAAAATTGGGGGCGGCTTCAAAAATTAAATCTAGAATTACCATGTGACCCAACAGTTCCTCTTCTGTGTATAAATTCAAAGAAAATGAAATCAGTACCTTGTATTTGTGCATCTATGATCATTGAGCCATTAATCCCCATAGCCAAGCTATGGAAACCTCAGTTTCTGTCACTAGATGAATGAATTAAAAAAAAGCAGTATATTAAAAAATAAAATTTAGCCTTAATAAATGTGATTTTGCCATTTTCAACAGAATGGATAAATCTGGAAAACATTGTGCTAAGTGAAATAAGCAAGACACAGAAAGAAAGACAAAGCATGATCTCAATTATATGTAGAGTTTAAAATTAGTTCAATATATATTATAGAAACAGATAGTAAAATACTGATTTCTGCTGGTGGGAACATGGGGAAAATAGATATAAGTCAGAGTACCACACTGCAGTTATATAAAACGAGTAAGTCTTATGTATTGGATGATGACTACAGTTAATAATATTGCATTGCATACCAGAAATTTGCTAGAAAAGTAGAATTTAGATGCTCTCACCATGGAAAAAAATTATATGAGATGATGGATATGTTTCTTGGCTTGACTCTAGTAATATTTCACTATATATATGTATATTAAAACATCATGTTATACATCTCAAATATATACAATTAAAATACATGTTTAAAATAAGAAATAAGAAAAAGACATAAAATCTATTTTCAAACAAATGTTTAGAATAAAACAGACATTTTAAATTTTATAAAACCTTTACTAATTTTTTAATATTCTACAATAAGTTATGCTATTTATCATTTCATTTCCTAGGCATATAGCCACAGATAATATTTTAACTTAGCCTAAATAAAAATATTAACTGGTAAAAATTACTTTTGCTAAATTAATCAAAAGATTTAAAAGTTTCTGTTGTTTGCCTATTTTTCTATGACTTAACTTGATTCTCATGACCCTAGCATGACACAAAGTTATCTGAAATTTTCACCAAATAGATTTTCAAGAATTTTTCTGAAGGGATTAAAGTTTAACATATATAGTATTCTATAAAGGGTATAAAGTGAACTTTGTTGTCTATATTAAAATAATCATATTTTGAGTAATATTGGCTTTTATCTGATATCTAATCCTCAATAAAAATTTAGATTTCTGATAATAAAATTATTATTTTAAACAATAAGAATAATTACAGGCACAGTGCTTCCATGCTAAAAGTCTTATAGAATATAATATTTTATGACTATAAATCAGGTAATTTTATTTGAAGCATTATATAGGGGAAAAAAAGGCGATTGAACAAAATTAGTAAAGTTAGAAGTTCTTGTTTATCTAACTTAATCCTTAGATTTTCTGAGCTACAAGAACATGTTGTATTACCAGATCCTTGAAATTCACTTCAGAATCTGCCATAGAGATATCCTTTATTTAAGTTAAGCCAAGTGTCTTTATTTAAATTAAGTGTTTTAAATTAATCCACAGTTTACGTTTTTAAACTTTTGATATTTTTATTTCATGAGTTGAGCCCTATATGTGTTGCTTTATCTTAGTGATAATATATATGTCAGTCCACTTTTTTTTTTCTTTTACAGAAACACAAAATCTGTCCTTAATAATTTCCAAGTTTCTCAGTACAGAGAAGTAAGTTACTTGTTAGTTTCCTTTTTAAGCCTATATTTTCTGCTCTGAAGAAAAAAGAGAAACCAGAACTCTATAAAAACACTATGAAAACATTTTAGAAGTTTCACAATGAGACCAAATTATACATTTCTGGATGAAAATGAGAAACATTTACCCCATATCTTTTTCTTTCTGTTTTGAATTTTTGTTTCCTTCTTCAGCTGCCACCCTTTTACCTGGAAAGTGCCTGTGGGTTGTTTTTTTTTTAATTTATTCATTATTTAATTTATTTATTTATTTTGTCATTTTGTCTCAGAGTACATTTGGTCATGATGTATTCAGTCTCTTAGGTGAGTTTTCTCTTCTTTCTCCCTCTCCTTCCCTTCCTCCTCCTCCTCCTTCACTTCTCCTCCTCCTCCACTTCCTTCTCCTCCTCTTCTCCCCTCTTCCTCCTCTTCCTCCTCCCCCTCCTTCTTCTGCTTCTTCTCCTTCTTCTTCCTCTCCTTCTCTTTCTTTCTCCTCCTCCTCCTCCTTGCTTCTTTTCTTCTCCTCATCCTTCTTCTTTTGTTGTGATAGCATATATTATCTAAGCAATATGTTAAGATAACCCAGAGGAATTTTCCTGTTGTCATATTTTAGGAACTAGAAATAATTTTAAAGATCATTATGGATGCAGAATAGTTGCACATAATCATGGGGTATGTGTGATATTTATAGATACAAACATACAATATGTAATGTCCAAATCAGGGTTATTTGGGGTATACATGACCTCAAGCATTTATTATTTCTTTCTATTAAGAACATTTCACTCCTTTAGTTTTTTGAAATATTTAATGAATTATTGTTAACTATAGTCTTCCTATTGTGTTTTTGAACACTAGATCTTATTCCTTTTATAACTGTACTTTTGTACCCATTAACATTCCCCTCTTTTTTCCTCCCTCCCCACTACCCTTTCCAGCCTCTGGTAGCCGTCTTCTAGTCTCTCCGTTCACATAAGAATGAGAATAGGCAATATTTCTCTTTCTCTGTCTGGTTTATTTCAGTTAACATAATGTCTTCCAGTTCCATCCATGTTGTTGCAAATGAGAGGATTTCATTTTGTTTTGTGACCGAATAATATTCCATTGTATATATATACCACATTTTCTGTATCCATTCATTTGCTAATAAACACTTAGATTAACTCCATATCTTGGCGATTGTGAATAATGTTGTAATGAACATGAAAGTGCAGACATCCCTTCTATATACCGATTTTCTTTCTTTTGAATATATAGCCTATAGGTGGGTTTACTGGATCATATATGGTAGTTCTATTTTTAGTTTTTGAGAAACCTCTATACTGTTCTCCTCTATACTGTTCTACAGTAGTTATAGTAAATATATTCCTACCAACTGTGTGTGAGGATTTCTTTTCCTCCACATGCTTGCCAGCCTGCCTTTGCAAGAAAGCCATCCTAACTGGGATGATATTTTTATACAGGCATACCATGAACAATAATCACATCAGGATAAATGGGATATCCATCACCTCAAGTATATATCATTTATTCATGTTAAAAACATTCAGATTTTACTTTTATTTATTTTGAAACATGCAATAAACTATTGTTGACCGTGTTCACTCTGTTCTGCTATGAAATACTAGATGTTATACATTGTATCTAAGTATACTTTTGTACCCATTAACCATCCCCACTGATTCCATCCCCTACTACCCTCTGGTAACCATCAGTCTACTCTCTGCCTCCGTGAGTTCAATTGTTTTATTTTTTAGATCCCACAAATGAATGAGAATATGTAAAGTTGCTCTTTCTGTGTCTGCCTTATTTCACTTAACATAATGTCCTCCAGTTCCATTCATGTTGTTGCAAATGACCGGATTTCATTATTTTTATGACTGAATTTATGACTCCATTGTGTATATGTACCGCATTCTCTTTATCCAATCATCTATTGATGGACACTTAGGTTGCTTCCAAATCTTGGCTATTGCGAATCACATAGGGAGAAAGTCAAAAAAGAAACATCAGACCTAATCTGTACATAGAGGAAATGGACCTAATATTTATAGAACATTTCATCCAACAGCTACAGAGTACATATTATTCTCTTCAGGTCATGGATGGAGTAGTCTCAAAGACAGATCACACATTAGGACACAAAGCAAGTCTCCATTTTTTTTTAAAGTATTTAAATCATATCAATTATTTTCCCCAATAAAAAAGCAATAAAACAAGAATTCAATAACAGAGGCTTTGAAAACTGTAAAAACACATGGATTTTAAACAACATTTTTTTTTCTGAATGACCACTGGGTCAATCAATAAATTAAGATGGAGGATGGGTGACAAAGGCACTGCTGTGGTCATTACAGCTGGCACTGCACAAGGTTGCACTTGAGGAGCTTGCACAAGACCTGTGTCCACTACTGTCTGGCTACCGCTGATATTTATTCAAAGCCCAAGACCACTTTAATCAGCAGTAATGAACTCTTCCAGAACTATGTTCATCCCATCAGGGCAGTGGATTCCCTTCTGATCCAAGGTGGACCTAGAAATACCATCCAGGAGCAAAGACCTGAAATTTGGGGCTTCAGGAATCTGCTTGGTGCTTTATTTGACTGTGGATGAGCTGGTACCCAAGTTAGAAGACATAGTTTTCTGTAGTCGTCCCTCTTCTTGCCCCCAGCAGAGGGAGTCTCTCCCAGAGTTACGCTAAGTGGAATTGGGGAATAGGCGACACAGGTACTCCACTGGCTGCCACAACTGGTGTTGCATTGGGTAATAACCAAAGTCCACTGTCTCTGAGATGAGTGCAGCACCAGGGCTTGGCTAAGGATTGCATTCTTTGTGACCTGACTGCCATTCAAATTCACTCCAGTTCCTAGGTCATTTTCATCAGCTGGTAGTAAAGCCAGCTCAGACTTGGGTTCCTCCAGGTAAGGAGGGGAATTTCCCTCTGGCACAGGACTGGTCTAAATACTCCTTCCATGAGCACTGGCAGAATTCTACCCTCTGCAGTATTCCACTTTGCCAGGGCAGCACTGAATCCAAATGCAAAGTTTCACATTCACTTCTATCTCCCTCTCTGAAGCACACAGATTTTCTCTGTGCTAAGCTGCCTACGGTTGGAAGAAGAGTGGAACAGACAATACAAGACTGTCCTTTCTACCTTCTGCAATTCCTCTTTCCTTGAGATTATGTTGAAACCAGGTACTGTAATAGCTCACTTGATTTTGGGATCCCTGTAAAGGTACTTACTTGCTTTCATGGATTGTTTAATCCGTTGTTCCTGCAGGAAGACAAGTGCTAAAGGGCTCTATTCTGCCATCTTGTTCTATTTCCTCCTCCTGCAGAGATTTCGTAAGCATCTGAGTCATTTGCCTTAAGTTTTCTTTAAAAAGTAGCATTTATGACTGTGTGCAGTGGCTCACACCTGTAATCCCAGCACTTTGGGAGGCTGAGGCAGGCAGATCACCTGAGGTCAGGAGTTTGAGATCAGCCTGGACAACATAGTGAAACCCTGTCTCTACTAAAAATACAAAAAATTAGCCGATTGTGGTGGCAGGCACCTGTAATCCCAGCTACTAAGGCTGTATTCCCAGCTACTGAGGCTGAGGTGGGAGAATCACTTGAACCCAGGAGGCAGAGGTTGCAGTGAGTTGATATCGTGGCATTGCACTGTAGCCTGGGTGACAAGAGCAAAACTCTTGTCTCAAAAAATAAAAATAAAATAAAAAAATTAAAAAGTAGCATTTACATAATTTAATAAGAGCTTTTTCATAAAAATTCGACATCCCAGCCTCATAACATTACAGGTAGCCTTTTCTTCAGAAAAGAAATACCTTGCAATGTCTCAACACTTAGATGAAGAAACAAATTTTATCTAGATGCTTTCTCCATAGAAGACCAAAGTTATTAATGGCTGAATGTTTTCCTTTTCATTCACATATTTTAGGGTTTATACAAATAGTCAAAATCTTTCTTTTACTAGTTGAATTGTCAGTCAATACCAGCAGGAGTACACTTTGGTAGACTGTTCTCTTAAAATTGCTAAAATAGTTGATGGGCTATAAGAGGCTCATCATTAAGTCATGGATGAGTCACAAATGTCCTTTGTCCTGTCTGAGTCACCAGTCAATTATCATATTCACTTCTGCCCAATTGGGTGGGAGTCTAGGTTTTAGTTGGAATTAAGGATGCAGTGCCTACATCATAAGGCTCATTATTTGAGTGTGAAACACCTGCTGCAAGAGAATAAAAGGCCATCTTGTAACGGACCATTTAATAATTGAGTTAGGAAAAAGCAAATGGTCTTTTGTTGGTTCTTGATGTCACTCATCTTTTGAAAGTGGCAGTGGGCACAGTAAGAAGATCATTTCTTATTAGATGGAGAAGTTTCAAATTCAGTTTTTCAGTAGTTTTTTAGTAAGTTTGTATTTTACCCTTAATACGTAAAACACAGGGCCTGTTCAGACTTGGATTTCATGTTTTAATTTCTTGTATGGTTTATGAGTGGCAGTGCTGATTTGTAGAGATCCTCAATACTCAATGTAAGTGTTAGACTGAAGTAAAACGGTGAATCCTCGTAGGTACCCATCGACAGCATTCAAACGCATGTAACCCAAATTCACATCTCCCTAGGGAATCCTGAAGCTTCATTAAACACAATTAGTAGACTTCTTTGAAATTCTCAGATGAAAAGGTAATTAGTTATGTCTGTGGTCCAAGTCTAATATAGTGGTTACACAGCTCTCTCTTTCCTTGAGCTATAATCTCTATCTAAAATTCTAGCTGACAATAAGCTATGGCAGTAAGCAAAATAGGTACTATTGGCAAGCTAAAATTGAGAATCAGGTTTCAGATGAATGGGGTTCAAATGGCTTCCAGAGTTAAGTTGTTTTGAGTATAGTGCAATTACATCATTGCCCAACTGTGGCTCAGTCCTGAGCTAAAAATCCTGTTATGTTGACATAGAACTCATTTTTCCTAAGGAAAACTGGAAATAACAAGAGGATTTGAATGCTGTGGAAGATTTAAAAAAGTCACTTAGTCTTCCCATCTGCACATTTTAAAAAATCTTTCAATTAATGAAAATGAGTGAAACAAAAACAAAATAAAACTTGGTCTGCATTGGGAGAAGCCTCATGTTTACAACTTGGAGGGAATAAACCTACTTGCTGAATTGTCGAGAACTTACAGAAAGTAGCTTATTCAGGTTCAGAAACTATATTTTACTACTGTTAGTCTTTAATTATGTTAGATTTCCTTTGCAAATATTTTCTTTCTAAAAATATAGTTTTTGTCTGACTATAAACATAGTTGATTTATTATTATTGACAAAAAAATTCACATAATACAGTATATAGATTAAGCATCCCTAATTAAAGAAAATCTGAAATCTGAAATGCACCCTGATCTGAAACTTTTTGGGTGCAAACATGATGCCACAAGTAGAAAATCTCATACCTGTTACATTTGTTTTCTGGTGGTTCAATGTACAGAAACTTTGTTTCATGTACAAAATTATTTATTTAAAATATTGTGTAAAATCAACTTCAGGCTCTGTATATAAGGTGAATATGAAATTACAAATGAATTCTGTTTAGAGTTGGGTCTCATCTTCAAGACATCTCAGTATGTACATATAAATATTCTAGAATCTGAAAAAGTCAGAAATATGAAACACTTATTGTTCCAAATATTTTGGATAAAACATGCTCAACTTGTATTAGTATAATTTATGGGCAGAGCGCGACCTTGTCCGTTGAGATTGAGTTAAAAAATGGGTGCAAAAATATAGTCGGAGAGAATGAATAAGATCTAGTATTCAATAGCACAGCAGGGCAACTATAGTTAACAATAATTCTTTGTGTATTTCAGAAAGCTAAAAGAGTGGAATTGAAATGTTTCTTACCCAAAGAAATGAGAAATGCTTCAGGTAATGGATATCCCAATTATCCTGATTTGATCATTCCAAACTTTGTGCCTGTATCAAAGCATCACATGTACTCCATAAATACGAACAACTATTATGCATCCACAATAATTATAAAAACTCAGCACTTAATGCCTCTAAATTGACATACGTGAAAAATTGACTGATGATATTAACATAGCTCGGGAAAGATTTCAAACAAATTTGTCTGTGAGTGTTGGCAGATGGCTGATTAGTAAAAGAAAAATAAGGACAAAGGAAGCCATATAAACCATTTTGCTGATTCCCATCCCTCTAAGCAATGGCCATGGAAGAACATGTTCATTCACAGCCTTGTGCTTTAAGCTCTTAAGATCTTCCAGTTGCATTGCTCTTAGTAAGTGGCAAACACTAGGCTCCCAAAGCTAGCTGAGCTTGGGTAATTAATTATATATTGAATCAGAGAGCTACTCTCTTTGGTCTGACAGTGACTTCAGTCTCACCAAGCCACCTCATAATAAATAGGGTTCCTGCTTGTCTTAGAAGGAGAATCCACTGGTTACACTAACACAAATGTTTCATCTATTGGCATCTTTATTTCTCTTGTAATGCATAAATTCACACTGGCTTTAAGCATTTGTTTCTTAGGAATTCTGTGAATGTGAATCAACCTCCGCCCTGAAACACCAGCAAAATCAAGCATGAGGCTTGCTAGGCTGACAGCAAGACTTTTGATAATGCTGAATTTTCTACTGCTGCCTCTTCCTGGATGGCAGTGGTCTATAGTTATGTACATTTCTCCCCACTTCCCCCATTAGAAATTGTGCAACAACAAGAAAAATAATTCAAGAAAAATTTCCTGTAGATTTAGAGGAAGTTTTGAGAGGTATTTTTCATGTTTCATAGTTAAGACATTTCTAAATGTACATTTTTGTCATAGTCATACATTAATTAAAAAACTTGAAAGTCCATGACTGGTAAAAATTTTTTTATAAGTTAGCTGATGCGTACATTTAAATGGTGTCCACTTGAAGGCTGGTGTGCAGGATTTGAGAATTACGTGAATGAACTGACTAAATGTCCAAATTTCACATCTCAGTTTCTTTTTGTTTCCCTCTTCATCTTCCGGGGAATTTTATACATTGTTCATTTGAGAAAGATAACTGGCAACCATAGCAGCAAGACTGACAGTTAGTGTGGAGGGAGAAATTTAAAACATCTAAAAAAATTACTTGATATTTTATTTAAAATTTTTATGTAATCATTTTCCCATGTCATTAAAATTATTTTAGATAGATTTATATAAACTGCATTTTTTAGTATATGGATGCACCATATCTATTTCAATACTTCCCTTAGTTGGGAATGTTTTGCCTATTTCTCACTCTTACTATTTTAATGAAGCCTTAGTTGATGCATTTAAATGTAAAAAACACACTTAAGGTGCAAAAGACAGTTTTCTTAAAATATGTGAAATGTTTTTGTTTGGGAAAGAAAGCTATTATCAAGTTTCTGGAAATGTTCACCAGATTAGAGGTTGTGTTCTATATTGCAGTCCATGATGTTAAATTTGACTTGGCTTACAGACCTTTCAGAAATAATTCTGAGACTCCACTGTCCATCATAATCCCTCTTCCCATTTGATATGGGAGATTAGCAGTTACTCGAACAGCAAGACAACTGCCAACACTTTGAGACTCACCTAGAAATCTATTATATCCAGGAGTATTAAAACATATTATGAAAATATATGTGGCTTTCTTTTCATGATTTTAGACAAGGACTACCATTCATTTGTCACTACTTGATGAAGACAGTAGGTGAATTTGTGTAAACATTATTTGATGCTGAGTATGTACAACATTAAGGCTTTATCATTGGAGTCAGATAAGTATAGTTCCAATTCTAATTTCTGAGATATTTGTTCATCTTTCCTTTAAGATGTGAAACATTCCCAGTTAAAGCTTATTTTGTCTTTTTTAGTAATCATAGTGCCTTTAATCTTGACTTTGTATCTTAGGCTCTTAGCCAAGATGAATTTTCTCTCATTTTAAAATTTAGCATCTGGTGATAGTGATTGTCTATCTCTTTCAGATATTATAGTGGAACAATATTTTATATGATAATATAGGGATTTTAAAAATTGTAAAATTCTTAATGTATACTATTTAGGGTATGCTGTATCTTGACCTCAGGGAAAGCACGTACCCTTACACTTTGACTTGTAGTCGTCTTCTTCAAGTTAGCGTCTTAATAAAATATCTTTCACATTTTATATGTTGCTTTTTGACAATGAATCAAAAGCACTTTTCTTTTAACTGTTTGGTTATTATCTTCCATAAAACATTTCTCTCTTCTCTCTCTCTCTCTCTCTATGTATATATATATATAATTTTTGAAACCCAGAAAATATATAAAATATAGAAATATAGAATATTAAATGTATAAAACATGAAAACCATTTACTGGTCCACTTATAAAACACAAGATAGAATATTTTCCATTAAGTGGAGATTTCTTCTGGTCATGATAATTTTCCTCACTTTAGCATTGCATTTAAAAGCACAGATTCTGATACTAGTCAGCCTCAGTTTTATAAAGTAGAAATTGTATGACCCTAAAGAAATTATACTTCTTGTACTATAGCTTCCTCATCTATAAAATATGGAGAATTATAATAACTTTGTATGCAGCTATTAACATGATCACAAAGATATATAAATTAGTTAGTATGATCTTAGACAAACAGATTGATGAAGAGAGCAAATATTTGCTATAATTACTGTAATATTTTCCAGGATTAGGCTTTATAAAAAGCGAAAAAGTAAGTATTTCATTCCCTTTTCAACTCCCAATATGTATAAATAGTTGTGATTAGGTGATCCAATGTAGCAAATTATAATTATTATTACTGTTATTATTTTAGGCATATACAAATGTTCTATGGTTTTGTGTTATGATGCTGGAATGAAATGTAAACATGTTTCAAATTAAAACATATTGTAGGTTTTCTTATTTTAAACTGACATTTTAAAAATTACTTAAAAGCCTAGCCCCAGTCCTCTTCTCTAAATAGAATTGCCACATAACAGATTCACTTAAAGCTTTGGTTACCACTTCGAAACATGATTTGAATTGAGATTCCCCGTGTCATTTACTAGCCTAACTCATGCCTCTCATAGAATTATATCAATCAATACTAATTGAGGGCTCAGAGTGTGCATGGCTCTGGATGAGCTATTTTAATTTAAAAGGTAGAAATGCATTAAATACCTGTGGCATTTAGCTTGAAGTAGTTTTTGATAATTAGACCTAATCAGAACAATTTCATTTATCTTTTTATGCATTTGGTCAAACTTGCTTAATGATTTATTCGTTCATTTGCTCCAAAAACTATTATTAGTGCTATTATGAGTCAAGCACTGTGCTAATACCAGAGAATAGAAAGAAAATCTGATCACAGCCTTTCTCTTTGGAGGCTCAAAATCTGCTAGTAAATCAGTCAAGGAAACATATATTGATACCCATATGATGGAAGAAAGATCTTCAGCTCCCTGAAAGAGCCACTAAAAGCTTGCTAGATGAAGTACTTGAAGAAAAGTTAAATGACTTTATTTTGCTACCAATAATTAATCCTATTAGAGAAATTTTTATAAATGTAACTAAGCGATTACATTCAACTTTTAAGACCTTATGACTCAAACGTAATTATTGCCAACATATTAGTGATTACACTTGTCAGTGAAAAAAAAATCCATGTGTATATATGCACAACCACACAGACATGCCCATGCACACACACATAAATACAAATATATATTATATATATATATATTTGTGGATATATATACACATACATATATGTATACACACCAATACAACCAGAGAAACATACACCAAACTATATTTAGTATTTAACGTTTCATATTCTTGGTTTACAATTTTTCTTGATCATATTTGCATGTAAAAATACCTACTTGATATGATTTTCTAATGACTAGAATTGCATGATACAGATGTAGCATAAATTATTTAACTACTCTTATTTTGTGGGGCATTTAGATTTTTTTCATTCTATCCTACTATAATGATCAAACTTGCAGAATACATTTATTACACTGCTTACTATTTTCATAAGATAAGTTCTTAAAAATTGCCAAATAAAACAGTATGTGTCTTTTAACCACAGTTAAATATGGCCAGCTAGCCTATTAGAAATGTAAGCCAGTTTTCAGTTTCACTACTAGCTTACAAGTTTCCAAACACATTCATTTTTCTTTTTAAAACTTTGATTGTAGAAAAGAGTTAAGATTCTTTTAATTTTTATTTCTTAATTACTATTGGAGAAAACAATTTACTTTTCTTTCTTTAAAACGTGCTTTTACAAATCTTAGTTTCTTTTTCTAAGGAAGTCTATTTCCCGATAGGTTTGTAAGGTCCTTCTGTGCATTAAAAGTCTAAGACTTTGCATATACCAGAGAAGCACTGTGTATCAAATAAATTAAGGAAATATGAATTTTTTCACTGGCTATCTATTCTGAAACTTTATGTTCTAAAGATGGACATAGTGTTTTATATATGTGCAAGATAGGAATATTGTTAGGAGCATTTACCAAAACATATTTGATTATGGAAACCTTTAGTTTTCCTATTAACCTCAACCCTGAAGATAGTCTATCCAAAGTATCGCATATATATTTCATTATATATATAAGTATCTCATTATATGTTGATTGTATGCTCATTATATGTTAATTAGCATGCTAAAAGACACTCCCTGACATGTCATGGCACTGTCACGCCATGACAGTTTACAAATGCTATGGCAACCTCCGGAAGTTACCCTATATGGTCTCAAATGAGGAGGAATCCTCAGTTCTGGGAAATCCCTTTCCTGGAAAACTCATGAATAATATACTCCTTGTTTGGCATATAATCAAGAAATAACTACATGTACTCAGTTGAGCAGTCCATGCCACTGCTCTGCCTATAGAGTAGCCATTCTTTATTCCTTTACTTTCTTAACAAACTTGCTTTCACTTAAAAAAGAAAGAAAGAAAGAAACAGCATAAGCAAAGGAGTAGAGGAAGGAAAATGTGTGAAAATGAAGCAGTTTTTTATCAAGATGCAAGATGCATGAATGGAGAGATAATGGAAACAGTGTAGAGCTGGGTTTGGTCAGGTGTGTATTTGAATCAAAATCAGTGTTCCCTGGAAAAGCAACATGGTTCTGCGTAAGGGATACACAATCAGAGAAAATGACAATAAAGTAAGAAAGAAAACTCATGCTGGTTTATGATGACATCACAAGAATCTTAAATTATGTGCATATGAATGTGTTACATTGTAGTTTCTTCCCTTAGAGAGTTTACCTTTCATCAGAGAGAATCAACTAAACTTCAAGAACCTATTTGAGATATCTCACTTTTAAATGATCTAGCATTAAATTGTATTAATGGTTTGTAAGTACAGTAAGATTACTGATATTATTAGTTAGATTTATCACAGGAACTTTAGGTTCCTTTCACTGCATTTCACTACATTATATAATTTCCTTAAGCTGGATAAAGAACAAGGCAGAAACCATCTTCACGATCAAGAAGCTTGCACAGTAGCTGAACTCCGTTTAAAGCTGTTATGAGTATATTTCATATAAGCAAACAGTTTCAAAACTGCTCAAATATTTATGATAAGATATTTGTTGCAATTGTCTCAAATATGAGGAAAATGTCTCTTTTTCCAAATAGCTCTGGTTAAGTGGTAGTTAGAATCTCTGAGTCTTCATTGAAATTTTCTGCTGACAAGCGAAGAATGTTGGCATCTTGACTTTCACTTTCCGAAAGCATACTCGATGTTGTCTACAGATAGAAAGCCAGGCATGAATTCTGGAACATTTAATCCTAATCTACTTTTATATATAATTCAAGTAACTCTGTGCAAGGATAATCTTGACTGCTGGATTTACTGCAGGTGGGTTTGGAAGGGAACTAATTTGGGTCCAGGATTAGCTGGATATGTTAGAGAGAACAATTTGCTAGATTGCTGATTCTGATGTTAATAACCCAGATGTTAGTAAAAGCTGCCAGCTGGGAACACAATGACCAAATTCCCTGTGTATGTACTCTAATGATAATGAATGAGTCATCTGACCACAACTAGCATTCTTGGCTTAACTATTAAGGTTATAATCTCATTGCCTCAGTTTAAGACAGAGTGTAGATATTTAACAATATGAATGCTGTTAAAAAATCCACTGTCTGTTTGCTATTTTTGTGCACTCAAAATATAATCTGCCTTTATGTTTTGATTGTTTCATCCTCATGATGAATTATGCCTAAATTATGCATACAAAGGCTAATTTTATTTCACTTCTACTCACCACTGGAAAGTACAGAAATGTATGGTAATCTACAGACATCAGTCTACAACCATACCCCGTCCCAGCTCTTAACAGCAATACTTCAGGAAATCATTTGAATTAGACATAAAGGAGCCAACATTTGAAATGATAGTAAATATTCTCTCTCACCTTCATTACCTGGCTATAAGGAACTAGAAAAGTTAAGGATATGGTGAAACAAAGCTTCATCAATAAGTAAAAATGAAGATGAAACAAAGGTGACATTAATTCTTACATTAGCACTGTTTCCGTTTGTGGACGAATGAACCACATCAATGGGAATTTAGCTCAGCATGTTGGTCATTACTGTACAGCTGATTCAGTTGTATAGTTTACAGTCTAAAAGTGTGTCTCTGTCAGATGTGGGTCTTTTTATTTTTCATGGTTCGAGACAATGAGATCTATGGCTGTGGTGCCCCACATTTTTCTCCTAGTATGTTTTCCATCACACAGAAAAAGTCATCTGGGAAGATATTTGAAATTAAACTACTAACATGTGTGTAGAATTCAAAATCAGACATATAATAATGGACTTTTTTATTCTTTTGTTTTTGTTGCTAATGAAAGGCAAAGGAAATCTATGTACTTACAGTATTTTTTTCGAATTATGTGAATGCTTTTTTCAGTAGCCCACCTATATCCTTGTAAGTAAATTGTGAGCTAATCGCTAAGGAGAGCACCAACTTCCCAAGTCTATTGATTTACATACGGATGAAAATAGAGAACATTTATAGTTAAGCATATTCTATAAACTCTCATCTTTGTGCACAGCATGAAAACATTTCAGAGTTCCTCAGATTGATTAAGAGAAATGCCTCATTAAATAGCATAGGGCTCCATGCAGTATTATAAAACAGCATGGACAGTGTTATAAAAAGTTATTTCTTAGATTAAGAAAAGTGAAATATCTGTGTAGAACCCAGAGATTTCTGGGACCTAAAGACAGGATAGCAAAACTATTAAATTGAAGTGAATAAAATAATTTCTTTGTGCACACACAGTATTTCAATATATAAACCAGTAATGAGTCGACGGGTGGTATAGAGTACAATATGGGAAATGTATTATTCCTCTTGAATTTAAAGAAAATATTTAAAGCATATTCTGTTAAAATATGATGTTTACTCTGGGTTTTTGTTATCAAACTAAAGTTCCTTCCTATTCCAGTTTTTCTGAAATATTTTATTATTAATAATTTGTGGTTTCCTGAATTCCTTAAAATCATTAAGTTGGTTTTCCCCTTTAATCTATTAAAACATTAATTACATTATTAAATTTTCTAAGCCTAAATAATATTTTCAGTTCAAAAATTAAATCTTATTTGGTCATAATATCTTTATGTATATATCCTGGATTTAACTTGCTAGTGTTTACTTGGGATTTCTGCAACTATGACACAAGTGAATTTGAGCTACATTACATTTTGCACACTAGCATTATTTTATTTTTGTGTTAAAATGAGGTGAACCTAATACAAAGAGCTTAGAACTATTCCAATTCTGCTTTGATTCTGGACCATTTGTTGAACTTTTGGTATTGCTTACCTGTAAGTCTTTAAATTCTTGTGTTTTTTTAAAAATGACTTTTAAAAAGAAAACATTGATTAAAATGTTAAAGAAGTTATAGGTAATTGTGTGTTTTATATTTATTCTTCAGCCAATTTGGGAAAGTTATTTTCCATATAATTTTCCTGGAAGTAATTTATTTACATATTGTTATTCATGATTCCATTAGGATATCTCAATCAGTATAGTTTCTATATTTAGATGCCATTTAAAATTCCATGAATCTGTTTTTTATACATTTATTAATTGCCTTTCAGAAACTAAGGAGGACAAAAGAAAGCAATACGTTTTTAAAGTGTTATAAGAAAATAACTGTCACCTGAGTTGCTTTTCTACTTACCATATTCTTTAGAAATAAAAGAGAAATAAAAATGTTCTCAAATTAAAAACAAGAATATACTAGCCCTTATATTTGCTCTAAATTGTTAAAAAGTAGCTCTTAAATGAAAGAAAATATTAGAAGGGAACTTAAAATATCAGAAATACAGGACATTCCAAAAAGCTTAAATATCTGGCTAAATTTAAAAATATATTATCTTCCAATTGAGTTATTTAAAATATGTCTGTCAATTCAAAGCAAAATTTGTGATTTGCTAAAAGAGTGTCAGTTTATACAGATGTAGTTTAAAAGAAAACTATAGCCTAAAGGAGGAGAAGGTAAAGGAAAATATAAGGTAGTAACATTTCACCATTAAAACTGAAATAGTGAACTATTGATTATTAGTAAACTGTAAAACATTGATAACTTTCTGTGTAATTTCTAAAACAATCACTAAAATAATATATTAAAATGGCATAGTTAAATCACAATACATATTTTAAAATAAAATGTATAAAAAGTCATAATAATCTAAAAGTTTGTAAAAAGGGGAATAAATGGAAGAAAAAATACTAGAAGGAAGAAAGAGAAAACAAGAAAACTGATTGACATAAATTTATGCATATCAAAAATTGCATTAAACGTAAATGATCTAAGTGTAGCAATAAAAAGAAACAGGAATGGGGCATGGAGCAACTATGTGCTCTAAAAAAGAAACTCACTTTAACTATAATGGCATTGATATCCTAAATGTAAACTTAGGATACAGTTTACATGATGAGAAAAGTTATATATTGCAAAGACTAATAAAAATAACTGAAATGGCTGTATTGATATTGGACAAAGCAGGCATCAGAGCAAAGAAATTACCAGAAATAAAGACACACATTACATATGACGAAAGTATTAATTCACCGAGATGACACAACTATCCTAAATGTGTATGGATCTAACAACACAGCTTCAGAATACATGCAGCTAAAACAGATAATACTGAAAGAATAAATAAATAAGGACAGAATTATAGGTGGAGACATTTCTAAGAAATGGAAAGTAGAGAAAAAAATCAGCAATTATATAGAGGAATTTAAAATACTACCAAACAACATAGTATAATTGACATTTATAGAGCACTCCATACAGTCAAGGCAATAACATATGAAAAATTGACCTAGGTATCAAACAGTTTAGGTCATAAGGAAACCTTTACTTAAAAAGTTAATATAATTTAAAATATTTTTCTGAGCACAATAAAATTAAAGGATAAATTTTTAAAAAAATATCTAGAAAATACTCAAATATGGGTCAGTTAAAAAATACATTTCAGTCTACTGGAGAAAAGAAGTAGCCTTAAGAAAATTAGAAATATTTTTAATAAAATACAAAAAAAAATGCATTCCATCAAAATTTGAGAGAGCTGAAGCAAAAATGTAAAGTGAAGTTTAGAACATGAAATGTGTATATTGAAAACAAGAAAAATCTCTAAATGGTAATCTAAACCTCTAAGAAATGTAGGAGTGAAAAGAGGAAATTAGACCCAAAAATGGTACAGGAAAAAATAATGAAGATTAGATGAGCAATTATTGAAATAGAAAATAACAACAACAACAAAAAAGGATAAAGGTAAGTTTTACAGATACCAAAATCAGACAAAAGCATAACAAGAAGGAAAATATAGGCATCAAAACATATGAACACGAGCATTTTCAACAAAATATTAAGTTCAGCAATGCTTCACAAAAGATAGTGCAGCATGTCTCACCTGAGAATGCAGAGTTGCTAAACTGTCGAAAATCACCTGGTATACTTTACCATATATAACAGACTAAAGAAGAAAATATTACATGATTATTATAACAGAAATAGAAAAGGGAAATACAATATCTCTTAATGAGAAAAGGTCTCAAACATTAGAAATAAAATGAAACTTTCTTAAACCCATAAAGGATACTTACAAAAATGTCTAAAGATAATATAATATTTAATGAAAAAAACTGAGCGACTTATCCTAAGACTGATAAGAAAAAATGTCCACTTTTGCCTTTCCTATTTGATATTATACTACAACTGTATTTAGTGCAATAGGGTAACAAATGTGTACATGATATATAGATAAATAATGATTGCTATATATTTAGATGATGATGAATATATAATCACATTCTGATGGAGATTGATAACCATATTTCCTCCATATTTGTTAAAAATTAAATTTATTAAAGATAAACTTTCAACAAAGGAAACTACAGGCTTATAAATCTCATTGATGATTTGTAAGTACTTATATAGATAGAAGGATGGAGAGATAAACACTTAGAAATAAAATAATGGCAATTGCTAGCTATACTGATGGAATAAAAGCAAGAAACACATGATTATCTCAAAAGGTTCAGAAAAGGTATTTGAAAAAATATTAGTACCCCTTCCTGATGAAAACACTAAGAAAACTGGAAATATAATTCAACTTATTCACTTGATAAAGAACATCTACGAACATCTAGATACTTTCTCCCTGGGATCAGGAACAAGATAAAAGCATCCATTGTCACTATATTTTCTAGCCAGAAAATTTAGGCAATAATATTGATATGTACATTACAATTGAAATAATAAAATTATCCTTGTCTGCCAATGGCATCATCTTGTAAATAGAAAATCCAAAGGACTTAGAATTTACTAAAATATATTAGAGCTAATAAACTGGTTCAGTAATGTGGCAGGATACAAGATCAATATACAAAAATTAATTGCAATCCATCTATTAACACAAGAAGGAGCGGGAGAGAGAGAGAGAGAGGTATTGGCTTATACAATTGTAAGCGCTGACAAATCCAAAATCTGCAGTGCAGGCTGGCCGACTTCAGATCTGGGGAAAAGGTAAATCGTGCAGTTCCATTCTGAAGGCAGCTGGGGTCAAAATTCTTTCTTCTTCGGGAAACCTCAAGTTTTCCCTTAAGCTTTCAACTAATTGGATGAGGACCACATAAATTATGTATGATAATCTCCTTGTTCTCAAAGATCATCGATGTAAATCTTTTTTTTTTTTTTTTTTTTTGAGATGGATTCTCACTCTGTCACCCAGTCTGGAGTGCAATGGCATGGTCTCAGCTCACTGCAACCTCTGCCTCCTGGGTTCAAGTGATCCTCCCACCCCAGCCTCCTGAGTAGCTGGGAATACAGGCGCCGCCACCACACTCAGCCAATTTTTATATTTTTAGTAGAGACGGGGTTTCACTATGTTGGCCGGGCTGGTCTCGAGCCCCTGACCTTGTGATCTGCACGCCTCAGCCTCTCAAAGTGCTGGGATTACAGGTGTGAGCCACTGCACCCGGCCCATCAATGTAAATCTTAATATCATCTAAAAAATAGCTTCATCGAAATATTTAAATTAGTGTCTGGCCAAAAACTGGGTTCCATGACCTAGCCAATTTAACAGAAAAGTAATCATTAAAATTAGCAATGAGAGTCCAAAATGAAATTAAGAAATCTATTTACTTTACAATAGCACCCAAAATAAAATAACATTTTTAGAAATAAATTTAATAAAAAATTACAACACATTCTCTGAAATCAGAGAAAAAGAAAGAAAAGATATAATTGGACTTCATATAAAGTAAAAACATATTTGTTCAAAGGACACTATTAAGAAAGTGAACAAACAATCCACAAAATAGAAGACAAAATTAAAAAAAGTATATACCTAACAAGGGACTTGCATCCCTAGAACATATAAGGAACTTTAACAACTTAAAAATAGCAGATACAGGACCAATTAAAAATAGACAACCAAAATAAAAATATTTTAAAAGAAATTGTACAGATAACCATTAAGCCCATGAAAAGATTCTCAGCATCATTAATTCATCAGGGAAATACAAATGAAAATCATATTGCAATGCTTTGTATCCACTTGAATTAATAGAATAAAAATGATAATACCTAGTCCTTGCTGAGAATGTGGAGAAATAAGAACCCCCCATATATTGCTTTCATGAATATAAAATGAGATTTTGTTTTGGAAAAGTCTGGAAGTTTCTCAAAAAGTTAAATATAGAGCTAATAGTTTACCCAGCAGAATAGAATATCCATATACATGTCCACAAGATGTGATCAATTAATATTTGACAAAGATGAACAAGTAATTAGTTTGGAAAAAAAGATAATATTTTTCAAAGAAGATTCTGGCAAATTTGATATCCATATGTAAAAATAAGCCTTAATATATACCTCATATCTTATGCAAAAATTATCTCAAAATGGATCATAGACCTAACTGTAAAACCTAAACTATGAAACTGTTTTAAGAAAATATAGGAGAAAACATTTGGTAAAATGGTATTACACATGACTCTAAAATCATAATATGTTAAAAAAAAAAAAAAAGGTGATAAGTTGGACTTCAGCGAAATTAAAGTTAAAAGCCAAACCAGAGACCGAAGTAACATATTTGCAAATCACAATTTGACAAATGCCTTTTATTAGAATATAAAATAAATAACCCAATTTAATAAAAAGAAACTGAGGATTTTAGTCATTTCAACAAAAAACCAATTAGAGTGGAATTTTAAAAATTGAGAATACTAAATGCTGGCACAGATGAGAAGCAACTGTAATGCTCATACACTGCTGATAGGAAGACTACTGGTACAACCACTTTAAATAATAGTTATGCCATTTCATATGAAGGTACATTAACTGTACAATATGGCTATTTTACTTTTAATGTTTTAGATTTAAAAAATGAAAACTTATATACACAAAAACCTCTATGCAAAAGATTGTAGCAGTTTTATTCACTATCACCCCAAGCTGGAAGCAACCCATATGTGCTTAAACTGGTCAATGGCTAGGAAATCTGTGGCACATCCACGCAATGAAATGTTACTCAACTTTATGATCAAATGTTACAAACTATTGACACACATAAAACATCAGCGAATCTAAAATGAATTATGATAAATGAAGCAAGTCACTAAGAATAATACATATAATCTGACTCCATTTATAGACATTTTGGAAAAAAACAAAACTATAGAAGAGAAAGCAGATTTGTGTTTTCTAAAGCTTAGAGGTGGAGAAAATATTTGACTACAAATAACTAAAAGCTAATGGAATTCACTTCAGATGATAGGACTGTCCTGAATCTTGTTTGTTGTGATGTTTACATGACTCTGCATTTGTTAAAATCAATAAAACTGTAGAATCAAAAGAGTGAGCTTTGCTGTATTTAAATTAAAAACAGACAAAATAGTGTTGTCTTACAGCTAAGTATTACCCTAGTCCAACAATAGATTCTCTGCAAAATTTAAGTATGCATTAGACAGAAAGCTTAAATTGCAAATATTGATATTCTATAGGTCTAATTCATTGACTAAAAATTTAATAAAATTTTAAACAAACAAATGAGAGTTCAAAATATCTCTAGCCTAAATATTCTAAAACACACTTTAAATTATTCTTGGGTTTGAAGAAGAAATCAGAAGGAAATTACCAAGTGCTCTGAGTGAAATGACAATGATAGTTCTAAATATCAAACCTGTGGGAAGAAGTCAAAGTAGTTTTCTGATAAATAAATTGCATTTATTGAAATGATTGCAAATATTTGAACAAAAGCTTCTATCCAGAATTAGCCAAATTCAAACTCAAGGGTAAGGGCGCAATCCTCTAGAATGCCAAGTTTCTCCAAGATTTTCACTCCAGCTGTAAGGAATTAGAGTCAAATAGAAAGTAAGAGGCAAGAGTCCATACAAGATTACCCTCACATCAGATGCCAAATGCAAATTCAAGGTTTCTCCAAATCACCCTCCATTTTGATGATTCACTAAAAGACTCACAGAACTTAGTGAAAGCTAATGTCCCACCTACTGTGGAGGAGTGAAAGTATGAATTGTTTCTCACAAGGAATGAGTGCCACTCTCAGTTTTTAGGCACAGAAGGAACATGCTGGATCTGTATTTTGGACAGGTAACTGTGTCATACACAGATTTTGGACTGGAGAGGGAAGATGAAAGCAGGAAGACAAGTTGATTAGAGTCTGAACTAGTGGAGATAAAACAGGAATATTTGCTTGCTTACTTTTAAACATGTGATGGTATTTAAATGTAGTTTATCTGAGTTAATTTCTCTGCTTTTAAAATTAATTTTAGTTATCCTGCATTTTCCTATTAGCATAATTTGATGTAATTACATGTTTAATGTAAATAGCTTTAATCACATAATTTGTATGTGTTAATGACATAATTTTACTGATGTAATAAAATCTTTAAAAGGCATAGCTAAACATAAGCCTATCAACAGCAGGGATGTGCTCCTTGAGGTCAGAGACTGTGGGAAATGGAAGGAAGCATATATTATCCAGTTCAACCCACTCATTTAACAAGTGACATTTTATTAAATATTACAGAATGGTCATTTGTGTACCATCTGTCTAAATCCATTAAAAAAATCTCAATACACTAAGTAGGATTAATTTGTTAAAAGATAAAAGGGAACAAGGCCTTTAAGGAATGTACTAGGTGAGGAAGATTTGGGGATAAAGAATAGTTTGATGTATGGCATGATTCTCAGCTCATTTAATTCATTCACTTATTTATTCATCTGAGATTTACCAGAAATCCAACTTTTCTAGGACGTTGTGCCCAGGTCTTGTTGACCACAGAATATTAGATCTGAAGCACTGTACTGCACTGCTTCTCATGAATAAGACCTCCTATGCAGTAATAAAAGTAGACATCGATATGAATCACACAATATAAAGTAGAATGTTCTATAATAATATAGCAAAGAACTAAGTGTTACCATAAAGGAATGAATAATGAATGTTGCTTTTAGGAACTTAGGAAGACTTTGAAGAAGGAATGATAAATGAGTTGCATCTTAAATGAGGAGCAGGAATTTAATAGATAAAATAGAGGAGAAAGTCAATTCTGTCAGAAGTAGTGACTTTTTTAAAACATAAATTATTATTACAAAGCCTAGTATGCCTGGATGCTACACTAGGATTTGTGTGGAAAGAGTGATGATATTGAACATTTCGTCTGAAGCTAGAATATAAAGGACACAGCTTGCCATACTAGGTTGAGCTCTGCTTTATAGAAAATAAGAAATTGGTGAAGGCTTTTAAATCTAGAAAGTTATGTGACCAGAATTGTGTTTTAGAAAGACAATTCTGGGGATAGCATGAAGGTGGCTTAGAAGCACATTATGAATTACAAATCAGTAAGACTGAAGGTTTTAAAAAATTTGTTTAGACAGGTGGTTGTAGATGTGTGGCATTATTTCTGAGGACTGTGTTCTGTTCCATTGGTCTATATATCTGTTTGGTACCAGTACCATGTTGTTTTAGTTACTGTGGCCTTGTAGTATAGTTTGAAGTCAAATAGCATGATGCCTCCAGCTCTATTCTTTTTGCTTAGGATTGTCTTGGCTATATGAGCTCCTTTGTGGTTCCATATAAAATTTAAGGTAGCTTTTTCTAATTCTGTGAAGAAAGTCAATGGTAGCTTAATGGGGATAGCATTGAATCTATAAATTACTTTGGGCAGTATGGCCATTTTCATGATATTGATTCTTCCTATCCATGAGCATGGAATGTTTTTCCATTTGTTTGTGTCTTCTCTTATTTCCTTGAGCAGTGGTTTGTAGTTCTCCTTGAAGAGGTCCTTCACATCCTCCGTAGGTTGGATTCCTAGGTATTTTATTCTATTTGTAGCAGTTGTGAATGAGAGTTCACTCATGATTTGGCTGTTTGTCTATTATTGATGTATAAAAATGCTCGCTATTTTTGCACATTGATTTTGGATTCTGATACTTTGCTGAAGTTGCGTATCAGCTCGAGGAGATTTTGGGCTGAGACAATGGGGTTTTCTAAATAGGCAATCATGTCATCTGCAAACAGAGACAATTTGACTTCCTCTCTTCCTATTTGAATACCTTTTGTTTCTTTCTCCTGCCTGATTGCCATGGTCAGAACTTTCAATACTATGTTAAATAGGAGTGGTGAGAGAGGGCATCCTTGTCTTGTGCCAGATTTCAAAGGGAATGCTTCCAACTTTTGCCTATTCAGTATGATAGTGGCTGTGGGTTTTTCTTAAATAGCTCTTATTCTTTTGAGGTACGTTTCATCAAAACCTAGTTTATTGAGAGATTTTAGCCTGAAGGGGTGTAGAATTTTATCAAAGGCCATTCTGCATCTATTGAGATAATCATGTGGTTTTTGTCATTGGTTCTGTTTACGTGATGGATTACATTTATTGATTTGCATATGTTGAACCAGCCTTGCGTCCCAGGGAGGAAGCCAACTTGATCATATTTGTTAAACTTTTTGATGTGCTGTTGGATTTAGTTTGCCAGTATTTAATGGAGGATTTTCTCATTGACGTTCATTAACCTGACAAAAACAAGCAACTGGGGAGGGATTCCCTATTTAATAAATGATGTTGGGAAAATTGGCTAGCCATAAGCAGAAAACTGAAACTGGACTTCTTCCTTACACCTTACACAAAAACTATCTCAAGATGGAGTAAAGACTTAAACGTAAGACCTAAAACCATAAAAACCATAAAAACCCTAGTAGAAAACCCAGGCAATACCATTCAGGACATAGTCATGGGCAAATACTTCTTGACTAAAACACCAATAGCAATGGCAAGAAAAGCCAAAATTGACAATTGAGATCTAATTAAACTAAAGAGCTTCTGTACAGCAAAAGAAACTGTCATCAGAGTGAACAGGCAACCAACAGAATGGGAGAAAATTTTTGCAATCTACCCATCTGATAAAGGGCTAATATCCAGAATCTACAAAGAACTTAAACAAATTTACAAGAAAAAAACAAACAACTTCATCAAAAAAGTGGGTGAAGGATTTGAACAGACATTTCTCAAAAGAAGACATTTATGCAGCCAACAAACATGAAAACTCATCATCACTGGTCATTAGAGAAATACAAATCAAAACCACAATGAGATACCATCTCATGCCAGTTAGAATGGTGATCATGAAAAAGTCAGGAAACAACAGGTGCTGGAGAGGATGTGGAGAAATAGGAACGCTTTTACACTCTTGGTGGGAGTGTAAATTAGTTCAACCATTGTGGAAGACAGTGTGACGATTCCTCAAGGATCTAGAACCAGAAATACCATTTGACCCATCAATCTCATTACCGAGTATATACCCAAAGGATTAGAAATCATTCTAATATAAAGACACATGTACACGTATGTTTATTGCAACACTGTTCACAATAGCAAAAACTTGGAACCAACCCAAATGCCCATCAGTGATAGATTGGATAAAGAAAATGTAGTACATATACACCATGGAATACTATGCAGCCATAAAAATAGATGAGTTCATGTCCTTTGCAGGGACATGGATGAAGCTGGAAACCATCATTCTCAGCAAACTAACACAGGAACAGCAAACCAAAGACCGCATATTCTCACTCATAAGTGGGAATTGAACAATGAGAACACATGGACACAGGTATGGGAACATCACACACCAGGACCTGTCAGGGGGTAGGGGGCTAGGGGAGGGATAGCATTAGTAAAAATACCTAATGTAGATCACAGGTTGATGGATTCAGCAAATCAACACATCATGTGTATACCTGTGTAACAAACCTGACGTTCTGGACATGTATCCAAGAACTTAAAGTATTTAAAAAAAAAAAAAAAGACAAAGGAAAAAAATTGCTTAAACAAAAGATGGGTTGAACTATGGAGATTGAAAAAAATACATAAAATATGTGCATGTTCCAGTGATATTATAAATATCATAAATATAGAGGGAGATCAAATGCAATACTAAAGATACATATAGAGATAACATTATGACTTACTAGAACAACAAATGGGAAATAATCATGGGAAGAGACAGGAGAGAATCACTGTTAGACTGCATGGATGATAATATCAACAGCCATGCTAAGAAATAGGACAACAGGCTTAGGGGCGAAGACAGTGATTTCATCATACATCTGTTGAAAACATGGGATAACTAAGATTACATATTTATTCAGCCAGAATGATTATACCTCAGGCATTTGCATAGCATTTTCACAATTTTTGTTAAATCTCACCATCTGTACTATAATTTGCTTAATATTTATCTTTAAATTGATTCACATTTTTACTTACATATATTTATTTTAAAAAAGAAAACCTTCTACCTGTGTCATTAATGAAAACAAGTACCATCAATTGTCCCATATGAAAATAAACATTAAAATAATGCAATTAAACCATAAAGTGTAAAAAATTAATTATAAGCACAATTTTAAATGATTTTAGTATTTTATCAAAAATATTTTATGCCTGTAATTTTTTTTATCAGTAAGAATAAAACTCTTTAAGGAGTGATATTTAACTTTGTCTTTCTTGGTTTAAAATGAAGCTGAGGCTCTATGCTCACATAATAATTCTACTATTTAGTTCAGAAAGTCATGGCACTGAGAAAATATATCCATAGTAAGAAAGGGTGACATTATTCACCAGATTGTAATTTCAGTTTTCACTAAGTACTGGGAACTCTTTGAACAGTCATAAAGGAGGCTAGAGGCAACCTGGTGCCTGTCTTCGTTTTCTCCCAGGGAAAACAGATTTCAAGAAACTTAATGAATTAAAAGATTTTCCTTTTTTCATCTCTACCATCCAGAGCTTTCAGGTTCTAGCAGACTCAGAAAGTAGCTCTGGGGGTAAGTCAAGGGCTTAAAGCATGAGTTGCCTTTGTGTTGCTTATGCTTAGTGCAACCTGAAGTGAGAGAAGTACATGGTGGTCAGAGCTGTCTAAGCCTTGATAACAAAGGGCACTCATTATTACATCGTAGTCCTGCCATGCAAAATCCTAACAGAATCAAGGCCACAGCTGGAGTACTAGAGGGAAACAACCACCAGTCCTCAAGAGCCTCAGCTTAAGCCTAAAATCATCTCCCAAATCACCAGTGATTTGGATTCCACTTCTTAGGAAATACTGTAGTTAATAAAAGTGCAACTAGGACTAGGAGAACTGTGAACACCTGGGCAATGTAGCATCAGGTAGTAATTGGGATCATGGCAATGGATTGATAAAGATTTTGTATACATCTCAACATTTGACCTCTCTTGTCTCTGTGACTAAGGACCATGTATGTGTGATCATGTTTAATCAGGCCAAATTTTTATTATATCACTTATTTTATTTCATTATCTTCCATGTATCTAAATTTATTTACTGTGAAAGAATTTCAGGTATGCATATGTATATGTGTTTATTTGTCCATGGATGGCAATTGTCATTGTTCAGCTAGAAATTGAGATCTATGAAGTAAAATGCAGGATTTGAGACTGAGGATGAGTAGCAAGTATAAATTTCTTTTTGGAATTTCAGTATTCAAATTAATTTATCATATTTGTTTGTATTTATGTAAAATCACCTTATGCAAATATTTACATGGACACTAGTTTGTCTTAATAATTAGGAATTTATGTTGATCTCGTGTAATCAAATATATTGAGTTTTTTGGAATATAAAGAAGTGATCTTATAATTTTTTCCTTAAATTTGTCAATATGATAAACGCTAATGGGTTTTCTCATTTTAGTTCCTGCCTTGTTTCTGAGATAAACTTGACTTGGGTTATCTTAAGGGGTTACCTTTATAATGTCCTCTGGCTCTGATTTGCAAATATTTTATTTTTGCATAAATATTCATAATTTGTTTTTCTTTTTTGTCATGTTTATCAAGATTTGATATCAGTTTATAATTGCCCTGTACATTCTTTTATGTTGCAAGTGATTGAAATAGTTTAAATAGCCATGGCAATCTGTAAGTTTTGGATATTTGTTAGAATTCCCAGAAATTACCAGGAATTCGTCATTTTGGTGGTGGGCAGGGGGATCCCTTATCACTTTTTCCTTTGTCTTTTAGACATTTGGTCTCTATCGTAGTTTCCAGTGACGATGGAATTCCAAAAAGTTATCCAATTTATCAGGGCTTTCAACTTTATTTTCATAGCTTTGCACAAAGTAATTTCCTTTTTAAGTCATTTTTTGTTTTAATAGTTATTTTCCACTTTTCATTTCTTACATATTTGTGCTTTCTGTTTTCCAAAATGAGGTTACTTGAGGGTTTATTTGTAACTTTTAAAATGATATGATAATTTATTTAATTATTATTTGGTCCATATTTTTATTTTCTGTCATTATTTTCTTTTTTCCTTATCTTTTGCTTTTTGTGCTGTTCCTGCACATTTGTGCCTAATTCATTATTTTAATTTATTTGTATTTAAGTTTTATTTATATATGTATTTAAGGTATAGAAAAATAAAATATGTATTTTATTCTTCCACACATATACCCTTTATTTTGCTTTTATTTTTAACTCTGGATTTAAACATTTAATAGAAATGAAAAGAAAACAAGAATAAAATTAAAAGTTTGGAAAGAATCAGAGAAACAGTGATAGATAGAAGATAGGCCAGGGTGATCCAAAATGCTTGTAATTGCCTAAAAAATAAAAAGAAAAGATGAATCTGAATCAAAATTTACGATTATGATTCAAGACTACTTTCCTGATATTAAAATGGACGTGATTCCTGAAAGGCTTCGCTGTTTACCTGGGAAAACTGAGAGAAAATAATAGTAGATATTAAAGACAAAACAGGAAAAAATCATTTACGAAGGAAAACAAAATGAAGTTGTTAACAGGCATGTTGACGGTAGCATATATTCAAGTCAAATTGGAACATCCAATTTAAGATAATGTGGATATTCTATTTAGAAAGGAAAACCAAGACTTTTCAGCAGTGAGACTCACCAAGAGAAGATAACAATGAAGCAGAAAAAAATTGAACAGGGTAAAATTTGATACAATATAATTAAAATAAATCTTCAGATTAGAAATTAAATGACTTAGAGTATACAACTCAAATGAGGAAGAGAATAGTATACCTGTTGATATAATGTTGACTTTGGAAACATGTACATATCCATATGTTTAAAATTATATCACATCATTAAGTTAAAAATGAAGAAGAAAAACCTTAACATGAATAAAATATGGAAGCATGTATTTATTTTTATATCAAATAAAGGCACAAAAAATGATTTCAAGTGACTTTTAGATAAAGCACTTTGAATGCATGATGTTAGTTGATATATTTCAGGCTTAAAAAAATATCATTCCTCAGGACTTTTATTATTTTTCATAATTGTGAGATTTTAACTATTTTATGTAAATTCCAGGAAAGATCTGAGAGATTGATGTGTTAATGTTACTAGAATAATTCTCATTCAGTTTAAAAGAGACACAATTATAAAATAGAGAGCCTGGGCATGGTGACTCAAGCATGTAATCCCAGTACTTTTAGAGGCTGAGACAGTAGGATTACATACTTGAGGCCAGTAATTCAAGACCCGTCTGTGCAACATAGCAAAACCCTTTCTACAAAAAAAAAAAAAAAAAAAAAAAAAAAAAAAAAATTAGCTGAGTGTGTTGGCATGCGCCTGTAGTCCTAGCTACTTGAGATAGGAGAATTGCTGGAGCCCAGGAGTTTGAGGCTGCAGTGAGTTATGATCATGTCATTCCACTGCAGTCTGAGTGACAGCCAGAACCTGTCTCTAAAACAAACAAAATTAAAAAATGCAAATGGAAAAGACATGAGAAACCCTTGTTATTAAATTAGGAACATGAAAATATTTGTATTAACTGTAACTTAAAATTGGAAGTATCAGTACTAATCTTTTTTTTTTTTTTTAGTATAGTCAATAAATAGGATTAGAAACAATATCCTTTCAGTATCAGTGAGCAAACCTTCTGCCCAGATCTTCATTTTCCGATAGATTCTGTATGGCTGATTCATTTCCTGGTCTGGGGTGTAGTCTTACCAATAACTTTCAGATAATACAAAAATTATTCTGTCACTTTAAACAAAAATCAATCTTTTTAATACAGTAATGCCCAGTTCAATGTAATCATTAACAGTAACCTTCTAATTTTAATGCACTTCCCCATTTGAACTGGCCACAGGCAAAGGCAAAACTGAATAGATTATTCTGTCTCTTCAAATATTCTTATAGCCTATTCCTAGCTTCCTAATTGTAATCTCTGACATATTGATCATCTAACATTTTGGGGAAAAATAAGAGGCAATGAGCCACGGAATTATTCCCATTTGACCTTCCAGTTGTAAATTGAGGCTCACATGTTATTGTTGCATCTGTGAATAAAATAACTATCATTTTTGTGGAACTTTGTGATTTCCTCATGTACCACCCCTAGTAGTCCATTTTCCCATCACCTCTAAACAACCAAGAGTAGATCTCCACAGCATTTGATGGCTGAGTTATCATTTCTCTTCCAGATACCCTTCTTTGGAAGGGCATAGAACAACACAATCCTGTTTCTTTTCCATGTGTGGTCATCAGCTGACTCTCTGGTGTGCTGGCATGTGCTGTTTTAGATAGAATCTTGTCATTTAAATAAATGCCAAGTAATTATCACTGTTGTTTTCAAAAGAATTATATCTCTACCTATTTTTGTCCTTTTCAGTCTAATTTACAAGCTGAAACTGAATAGTCATCTAAAGGTTAAAACATCACTTTTCAATCAACTTCTCTGTGAGTCAATTCTAGAGGGTCTGGCATATCATTTTGAAATATGGGAGTAGGCAATACTTAATTTCATGAGCTCTTACACAAAACTAAGCAAGAAAAAAATTTCACGTAAACAGTCATACATCCTAATGTGTTTTACCATGAAATATATTATTGCACTTAAGCTAAGTAATATTTGTTATTTCAAGGTCTGATTTTTCACTCCGCCTCTTGGGAACTGATCTCTTGTACATTCATATCGTCATTTAGTAACAAGATTAAGTTGAAAAGCAGAAAACAAAATTTTCACCCTCTTTACCAGTGGCTACTTTTAGTTAATATCTCAAAAAATTAGTCATGGAATCTTTGTTAGTATGATGCGAAATAGAAATTACTTCTTTAACTGAGGATTTGTCTTTATTACCAGAGGGAGAAGAGTGGGGCTCTACTATTATTTCTTGATTTTGAGTTTAATCTCTGCTCGTATATATTTTATAGGTACCCAAGGCACTAGATTTGGAATAGCATCTTAGATTTCTAAGCAGTAATGTAATTTCTTCTCCATAAACTTTCTATAGTTGCAGAATGCTTTAGGGCCCAGTGTAAGAAAATTTTATGTTATTTGTTTTAGTGTTACATTGTCCTTTCTTGTATCTGCTGTTGATAGTGCTTGCCCCTTTAATAAGTTGCTAGGAAGAATAAGAGATGAGACTAGCACAAAATGTTGCAGGGTGGCTATCAAAAATGCCATATTATAAATCCCTATGTTGGTTCAGGGCTCAGTGGACAATATTTTACAGCACCCCTTGTCATAGGAACGTATGAATTACAAGTTGCTCTTCACAATCAAATTTCTGACTCTACCTTTCCTACTTGAGTGTGACAGAAGAAAATGCTACAGTAGATTAGATTTATATTTACCAGAAAATCTGGTCAAATGAAGCTTAGAAAAGCTTTTTACCATTGGATATCTACTTTAGCTACAAGGATATAAATATTACCAACATGAAGAGACTTAAACAGTAACCAAAATTCTATTCAATGACATATATGTACAAGTATTCATAAAAGATATACTCTAATAATATTTCCCTTACACCAAGTCATCAGTTATTTCTGACATCAATATCAAATATACTTAGGTTTTCTACCTAGATTTTTAGATGTACCTAAGGAAATACAATTTATATTTCATGACATAATCACACATAAAACTACACATTAATATACAAAAGCAGTAATGAATATTCTAAATAAAGAGTTCTTCTTTGTGAATGAATTAATTCAGCATTTATAGATCCTGGGAAAAACAAAATGAATAAGAACAAAGTTTTGTCAAGTAGAAGAAGACCCTTGTATGTCTAATTATAATCCACTTCAAGCTGTGGAAATTGCAGTAATCGTGGTATAAAGAAGATAATAGATGTCTAGAAAAAGATATATTAATATGAAAATAGGATTCATGAAGAATTTACAAAGAAGATAGATTTTAAGCAAAAATTGAACTTCTTTCTAGGTAAATAAGGTGCGATTTTTATTATAAGCACAGGAAACAGAATGAAAATATGTTAAATAACTCAGAGAATAAGAATAAAAGTGAGTTAAAGGTGAAAAGTGACATGAAATATCATCAACATAACTGATCGTTATGAAAAGCAAATCAAAACCATAAAGAGATATCACTTTACACATATTAAGATGGTTATTATAAAAGACTAATAAGCAACAAAGCGAAATAGCACATAAGTATTGGCTAGGATGTGGAGAAATTAAAATCCTTGTTCACTGCTTGTGAAAATGCAAAATAGTACAACTGCTATAAATGACAGCATGGCCCTTCCTCACAAAACTGAAAATAGAATTATAATATGATCTAGCAATTCCACTTTTGGGTGTCTACTAAAAAAATTAAAAACAATAATTTGAATGGATTTTTTTATGTTAGTCCTGTACAGCTGCCATAATGAAATACCATAGACTGGGTGGGTTAACCCACAGCAATTTATTTCTCATAGTTCTAGAGGCTGGTAAGTCCAAGAAGATTAAAGTGTTAGCCAGTTTCATTCCCAGTGATGTCTCTCTTCCTTGCTTGCACACTGCTGCATTCTCCCTGTGTGTTCAGATGTCCTTTCTTTTGTGCATTGAGAGAAAGAGAAAAATCATTTACTCTCTCTTCCAAGGCCAAAAGTCCTATCAGATAAAGACCCCATCCTTTTGATCTTATTTAATCATAATTATATCCTAAAAATGCTATCTCCAAATACTATCACATTGAAGGTTAAAGTTTCAAAATACACATTTTGTGGGTAAACAATTCAGTTCATAGCCTTTGTATACCCAAATTTATAGCAGTACTGTTTGTAACAGGTAACATGTGGAAGCAATCTAAGCATCTACCTTCAGATGAGTAGATAAACAAAATGTATACAAATAAATACTATTCAGCCTTAAAAAAGGAAGAAAATTATGAAATATACTACAATGTGGACAAATCTTGAAGACAATAGGCTAAGTGAATAAGTCAGATACGAGGTTGATATACAGCATGATTACACTTATACAAGATACCTAGAATAGTCAAATTTATAGACTAAGCCTACAGAATTTAGAATAGTTTCTTACAGGGGCTGAGGGAGTGAGAATAGGTGGTTATTGTTTAACGAGAAAAGAGTTTAAGTTTTACATAATGAAAATAATTATAGAGATGGATGGTGATGATTGTTGTAAAACTATGTGCATGTACTTAATGCCATCGAAAGTACAGTAAAAATGATTAAAATAGGGAGAGAAGGCAGAGCAGGAAGGCTGAAAAGAAGCTTCCATCAATTGTCCTCCTTGAAGAAACACCAAGTTGAACAACTATCCACACAAAAATTCAAAAAATATTTAGATTCATAAGGACCAAAAAAAATCAGGTGAGTGATCACAGCGCTTGGTTTTAACTTCATTTAACTGAGAGAGACACTGAAAAGGGTAGAAAAGATAATCTTGAATTGCTAATGCCACTCCTTCCCCCCCAGCAGTGGTCACATGACACAGAGAGAGAATCTGTGTGCTTGAGGAAGGGAGAGTGTAGTGATTGTGGGACTTTGCATTGGAATTCCGTGCTGACCTATAGCAGCAGAAAGCAACACTGAGAAGAACTCAGCTGGTACTTACAGTGGGGATATTTAGAACAGCCCTCGCCAGAGGGGAATTGCTCATCCCAGCAGTCAGAACCTGAGTTTTGGCAAGCCTTTCCATTGTAGGCTAAAGTGTTCTGGGGTTCTAAATAAACTTGAAAAGCAGTCTAGGCCTCAAGAACTGCCATTCCTGGGAAAACACTGGTGCTATGCTGTGTTCAGAGCCAGTGGACTTGGGAGACAGGGAGGCATGCAACCCAATGAGACATCAGCTGGGGCAGTCAAGGGAGTGCTTGCACCAACCATCCCTCCGCCTGAGGCATCACAGCTTGCAGCTGCAGGAGAGACTCCTTCTTTCTCCTTGAGGAGAGGGGAGGGAAGAGTAAAAAGGACTTTGTCTTGAAACTTAGATACCAACTCAGCCACAGTGGTATAGAACACCAGGCAGAGTCCTAAGGCCCCCCTTCCAGACTTTAGCCTCCAGACAACTATTCTAGACACACCCTGGGCTAGAAGGGAATCTGCTGCATTGAAGGGAAGAACCCACTTGGGATAATTGGGTCTAAATCCTGCTGACTGAAGAGCGCTTGACCCCTGAATAGTCAGAAGTGGTGCCCAGGCAGCACTCATCATGGGCTTTGGGTGAGACTTGGGGACATGCTGGATTCAAGTGTGACGCAGTGCATTCTAGGCTGTGGTAGCTGTGGGGAGTGACTCCTTTTGCTTGAGCAAAGGATAGAGGAGTGTAAAGGGGTCTTTGTCTTGCAGCTTAAGTACCAGGTTAGCCACAGTGGGGTAGAGCATCAAGTAGATTCTTGAGGTCCCCAGTTCAAGGACTTGGCTTTGGGATGGCTTTTCTGGACCTTCTCTGGGTGACAGGGGAGCCCACTTCTCTGAAGGGAGAGTCTTAGGCCTGGTGGCATTCACAAGCTGGCTGGAGAGCCGTTGGGCCTCAAATAAACATTGACGGTAGCCAGGCAGTCCTTGCTCTTGGCCTAGTTTGATGATGGCCATGGGGAGAGACAACTTTGGTTGCAGAAAGCAGGGGGAAGAGTGGGAAGGACTTTGCCTTGTGGCTTGGGAGCCAGCTCAGTAGCAGAAAAATAGAGCACCAGGTAGATCCCTAAAGTTTGACTATAGGCCTTTGCTCCAAGATGGCATCTCTGGACTCACGTGGGATTGGGAGGATCTCACCACTCTGAAGGGAAGGACACAAGCCTGGCTGGCTTCACCACCTGCTAATTTTAGAGCCCTAGGGCCTTGAATGAACACATGTGGTAGCGAAGTAGTAGTTACCACAGGCCTTAGATGAGATGCAATACTGTGCTAGCATCAGGTCTGACCTAGTGCAGACACAGTCGTGGTGGCCAAAGCGTGCTTATGTCACATATTCTCAAGCTCCAGGCAGTTCAGCACAGAAAGAAAGACTCCATTTGTTTGGGAGGAAATAAAAGAAGAAATAGAACAAGAGTATCTGCCTTTTAATCCAGAGAATTCTTCTGGATCTTATTCAAGACCACAAAGACATGAGTCTGCAAGAGTCACAGCATTATGAGACTTCGGGTACCTTTTAATGCAGATTCGGCACAATGACCAAAGACTTAGATCACATCATCCAAGTCCCTTCAAACACATTGAAATCATTCCCAAGAAGGATGGATACAAACAAGACCAGACTGTGAGACTTCAATAAAGACTTAATTATTCAATGTCCAGACACCAGAGAACATCCACAAGCATCAAGACACCAGTGACCAATCATGAAGTGTCAGAGATATGTGACCTTTCACACAGAAAATTTGAAGCACCTGTTTTGAGGAAATTCAATGAAATCTGGAAAAATACATAGAAAGGATTCAGAATTCTATTAGATAAATTTAACAAAGAGCTTAAAATAATTAAAAAGAATCAAGCAGAAATTCTAGAGAAGAAAAATGCAATGAAATACTGAAGAATACATCAGATTCTCTTCACAGAAGAATTAATCAAGCAGAAGACAGGATTATTCAGCTTGAAGACAGGCTATTTAAAAATACACAAAAGAGACAAAAGAAAAATAATTTTAAAAAAGAAGCATGCCTACAAAATTTAGAAAAAAGCCCGAAAAAGGCAAATCTAAGAGTTATTGGCCTTAAAGGAGTGGTAGAGAACGAGCTAGAGGTGGAAAGTTTATTCAAAGATATAATAAAAAAGAACTTCCCAAACCTGGAGAAATATATTAATATTCAATTATAAGGAGGTTATGAAATACCAAACAGGTTTTGCCCAAAGAAGACTACCTCAAGACATTTAAAACTCAAACTTCAAAAAGTCCAGGATAAACAAATGATTCTAAAAGCAGCAAGAAAAAAGAAACACAAGATACAGTGAAGTTCCAAGATGTTTGGCAGCAAACTTCTCGGTGAAATACTTACAGGCTAGGAGAGAGTGGCATAACATATTCAAAGTATAGGAGAAAAAAACAAACACACAAACAGCTTGTATCCTAGAATATCCAGCAAAAGTATCCCTCAAACAGGAAAGGGAAATACTTTCCCAGACAAAAAAACACGCACACACACACATAAACAAACAACTTGTATCCTAGAATATCCAGCAAAAGTATCCTTCAAACAGGAAAGAGAAATACTTTCCCAGACCAAAACACACACACACACACACACACATAAACAAACAACTTGTATCCTAGAATATCCAGCAAAAATATCCCTCAAACAGGAAAGGGAAATACTTTCCCAGACCAAAAAAAAAAAAAAAAAAAAACCAACAACAAAAAAAAGCACACACACATACATAAACAAACAACTTGTATCCTAGAATATCCAGCAAAAATATCCCTCAAACAGGAAAGGGAAATACTTTCCCAGACAAACACACACACACACACACACACACACACACACACACACATAAACAAACAACTTGTATCCTAGAATATCCAGCAAAAATATTCCCCAAACAGGAAAGAGAAATACTTCCCCAGACAAAAAAAAAAAAAAAAAAAAAAAACCTGAGACATTTTATCAACACCAGACCTTTCCTGAGAGAAATGCTGAAGGATGTTCTTCAATCTGGAAGAAAAAAATTATTACAAGAAATTACCTGAAGATATAAAACTTACTGGCAATAGAAAATAAATAGAAAAACAGATTAGTCAAATATCATAATTTTGATGTGTAAATTACATATTGAGGAGAAAGACTAAAAGGTGAACCAATCAAAATAATAACAACAGCAACTCTTCAAGACACGGACAATACAATAAGATATAAATAGAAAAAATAAAAAGTTAAAAAGCAGGGAGACCAAGTTAAAATGTAGAGTTTCTATTAGTTTACTATTTACTTGTTTGTTTATGAAATTAGTGATAAGTTGTCATCAGCTTAAAATAATGGGTTATATTATTTGCAAGCCCCATGATAACCTGAATCAAAAATCATAGAACAGATACAAAAAAATATAAAAAGCAAGACATTAAAACATACTACCACAGAAAATCAGTTGTACTAAAAGGAAGACAGAAAGAAAGGAAAAGAAAAGACTACAAAACAATCAGAAAACAAATAACAAATTGCAGGAGTCCATTATTTATTATTGATAGGTCCTTACTTCTCAATAATATTATTGAATGTAAACAGACTAACCTCTTCATTCCAAAGAGACATAGAGTGGCTGAATGAAAAATGAAAAAGAAAGAAGAAAAGAAGCAGTAATCTGTTGCCTACTAAGAAAACATTTCATTTGTAAAGACAAACATGTACTGAAAATAAAGGGATGGAAAAATATATTTTATGCCAATAGAAACCAAAACAGAGCAGAAGTAGCTATATTTACATAAGAAAAAATAGATTTCAAGACAAGAATTATAAAAAGAAAAAAGGATCACTAATAATAAAAGGAACAATTCAACAAGAAATATAACAATTTGAAATAAATATGCACCCAACACTGGAGCACCCAGTTACATAAACACATATTATTAGAGCTAAAGAGAGAGAGAGATCACAATACAATAATGGCTGCAGACTTCATTACCCCCTGTACAGCATTGAACAGACCTCCCAGACAGAAGATCAACAAAGAAACATCAGACTTAATTTGCGTTATAGACCATATGGACTTAATAGATCTCGAGAGAACACTTCATCCAATGGCTGCAGAATACAAATTCTTTGGAGCCCATGGACTATTCTCAAGGATAGAATATAGGTTAGGTCATAAAACAAGCCTTAAATTGTAAAGAAATTGAAATTATATCAAGTATCTTCTCTAGTCACAATGGAATAAAACTAAAAATTAGTAACAAGACTTTTGGAAACTGTACAAACAAATGGAAATTAAACAATATGCTCCAGAATGACCAGTGGGGTCAATAAATTTAAAAGGAATTAAAAAAAATAAAACAAATGATAATGAAAACATACCAAAACCTCTGGGATATGATAAAGCCAGTAATAAGAGCAAAGTTATAGATGTGAGTGCTTACATTAAAAAAGCAGAAAAACTTCAAATAGACAACCTAATGATGCATTTTAGAGAACTAGGAAAGCAAGACCAAATCAAACCTAAAATTAGTAGAAAAAAGAAATAATAAAGAACAGAACAGAAATAAATGAAATTGAACTTAAGAAAACAATACAAAAGATTGATAAAACAAAAAGTTGGCTTTCTGAAAAGATATACAAAATTGACAAAACTTTAGCCTGACTGAGAGAGAAAGAGAGAAGGCCCAGATAAGTAAAGTCATATGCATGTGTATGTTCATCACAACACTATTCACAATAGCAAAAAGTGGAATCAATGTAAATGCCCACCAATGGTGGAAAGAATACAGAATATGTGGTACATGTACACTGTGGAATGCTATGTAGCCAAATAAAAGAATGAGATTTTTGTCCTTTGCAGCAACATAAATGGAACTGGAAGCCATTATCCTAAGTGAAGTAACACAGGAACAGAAAACCAGATACCACATGCTCTTACATCTAAGTGGGAGCTAAACATTGAGTAGACATGGACATGAAGAAGGGAGCAATAGACACCGGGGCCTGCTTTAAAGTGGAGGGTGGGAGGAGGCAAATAAGTAAAAAACTACCTATTGGGTACTATGCTAATTACCTGGTGATGAAATAATCTGTACACAAAACCACTGTATCATGCAATTTACCTATATAACAAAACTTCACATGTACCCCTGAACCTAAAATAAAAGCTAAAAATTGAATAAATAAATATAAAAACTAAAAAAATCGGAGATGGAAAAGGATCCATTACAACTGATACCACAGATATTCAAAAGATAAGATTACAGGCTACCAGGGGCAACTATATGCCAACAAATTGAAAAATTTAGAAGAAATAGACAAATTCCTAGACACATATAACCCACCAAGATTGAACCTGAAGAAATCTAAAACCTAAATAGACAAATAACATGTAGTGAGATAAAAGATATAATAAAAAGTCTCCCAGGAAAGAAAACATTGAGACCTAATGGCTTCACTGCTGAATTTTACCAGACATTTAAATAAGAACTAATACCAATCCTATTCAAACTATTTCAAAAAATAAAGGAGGATGGAATACTTCCAAACTCATTCTATGAAGCCAGTATTAACCTGATACCAAAACTAGATTAAGAACCATGAAAAAAACAAAGTTTTATGCCAGTATCTCTGATGAACATTGATTTAAAAATCCTCAACAATATGCTATGAACGTGAATTTAACAACACAGTAAAAAGTTCATTCATCATGACCAAGTGGCATTTATCCTTGGGATGCAAGAATGGCTCAACACATATAAATCAATCAGTGAATTACATCATTTCAACAGAATGAAGCACAAAATCATATGATCATTTTAGTTGATGCTGTAAAAGCATTTGATAAAATTCAATTTCCCTTCATGTCAAAAACTTGAATAAACTGGGTATAGAAGGAACATACCTCAACATAATAAAAGTCAATATGAAAGACCCACAACAGTATCACTACTGAATGGGGAAAAACTGAAAGCTTTTCAACTAAGATCTGGAATATGACAAGGATGCCTACTTTCATCCCTGTTATTCAGCCTATTACTATAAATTCTAACTAGAACAATCAGACTAGAGAAAAAAATAAACGACATCCATATTGGAAAAGAAGAAGTCAAATTATCCTCATTTGTACATAACATGAGAAACCTACAAACTTTACCAAAAAACTCTTAGAACTGATAAACAAATTCAGTAAAATTGCAGGATACAAAATCAATATACAAAAATCAGCAGCATTTCTATATAGCAACAGTGAACAATCAGGAAATGAAATAAAAAAGCAATTCCATTTTCAATATCTGTAAATAAAATACAAAGAAATTAACTGAAGGAGTGAAGGATCTCTATGATAAAAGCTATAAAACATCGATGAGATAAATTGAAGAGGACACATAAAAATGGAATAATAGTTCATGTTCATGGATTGGAAAAAGAAATATTGAGAAAATATCCATTCTACCCAAAGCAATCTACAGATTCAATGTGACAATATCAATCACATTCTTCACAGAAATAGAAAAGCAATTCTAAAAAAAAAAAAAAGAAACCACAAAACATCCAGAATAGCCAAAACTATCCTGAGCAAAAAGAACAAAACTGAAGGAAAGCTGATTTCAAATTATACTAAACAACTATAGTGACCAAAACTGCATGATACTGCCATAAAAACAGACACATAGACCAATGGAACAGAATAGAGAGAACCCAGAAACAAATCCACACATCTATAGTAAACTCATTTTCTACAAATTCACCAAGAACATACAATGAGGAAAGAATAGTCTTTTCAATAAATGGTGCTGGGAAAACTGGAGATCTATATGCAGAAGAATGAAACTAGACCCCATATCTCTCATCATATACAAAAGTCAAATCAAAGTCATTTAAAGACTTAAATCTAAGATCTCAAGCTCTGAAACAACTGGAATAAAACATTGTAGAAACTCTACAGGATATTGGATTAGGCAAGGATTTCTTAAGTAATATCCCACAAGCACAGGCAGCCAAAGAAAGATGGACAAATGGGCCTACATCAAGTTAAAAAATGCTGCTGAATTTTACCAAACATTTAAAGAACTAATACCAATCCTACTCAAACAATTTCAAAAAATAGAAGAGGAGGGAATTGTGTCCTCTGCACAGCAAAGGACACAATCAACAAGGTGAAAAGACAACCCACAGAATGGTAGAAAATATTTGCAAACTCCCCATCTGACAAGGGATTCATAACCAGAATATAAAAGGAGCTCAAACAACTTGATAGGAAAAAAAGTCTAATAATCTCATTAGAAAATGGGTAAAAGACCTGAATGGATATTTCTCAAAAGAAGACGTACTCAAAAAACATAAACTCAAAAAAAAAAAAAAAAAAAAAAAAGGAAATCAGTATTTCAAAGATATAACTGCATTTCTACATTTATTGCAGTGCTACTCACAATAGCCAAGATTTGGAAGCAGTAAGAGTGTCCATCAACAGGCAAATGGATAAAGAAATTGTAGTACATATACACAATGGAGTACTATTTAGCTATTTAAAAACAATGAGATACTGTCATTGGCAACAACATCAATGGAGCTATGTTAAGTAAAATAAGCCAGGCACAGAAAGAGAAGCTTCACCTGTTCTTACCTATGTGTGGAAGCTGAAATTTAAAACAATTGAACTCATAGAGAGCAGAGTGAAGGTTACTAGAGGCTGGGAAAGATAGTGGGGAGATGAAGTAGGAATGGTTATTGGACACAAAAAATGCATGGCATGAATAAGATCTAGTATTTGATAACCCGATAGGGTGTCTACAGTCAACAATAATTTATTGTACATTTAAAGTAATGGAAAAATATAATCGGATTGTTTGTAACCTAAAGAAAGGATAAATGCTTGAGGTGATGGATACCCCACTCCTCCTGATGTTATTACACATTATATGCCTGTGTCCAATTCTCGGGTACCTCATAAATGTGTACACCTACTATGTACTATGTACCACGTACTTTGTGCAAAAAATAAAAATTTTATAAAATGGTTTAAATGTTTAATTTTATGTTATGTATAGTTTGCCACAATAAAAAAGTGAAAGATGAGCAGATGTAACACAAAGATAACTTCTAAATATTGGTCAGGGGCCAGATTAATGGTGTAAGGCCTAGGCAAGTGTAGCCTGATTTCCAGTTTTGACAAATGAAAAGGCAAGACAGAGTAAATAGAATTGAAATATGCATGGATATGTGTTGAGGGTCAATTTTCCTAGAGGCAGACAATAATGTGAAAGCTATTCTCAAAGATGGTTTTACATTTCCTCCTTCCTTGTGCTTGCTGGCTATTTTTCTGTGTGGTATAACCTTTGATAGAAAGGCCATTTAAGTGAATAAAATCTTCTGAGAATGATTTCAGCATTATCATAATATGTACTTGAAATTTTTCCATTTCTTTTATCTCCCACACTATCTCCAACAACTTTCCATTCATGCATTTTTACCTTTCCCAGACATACTTGGTGGTGAAAATTTAATTAAAACTAATTCACTCTGGTGGCAGAAGTGGTTTGTGACTTATTCAACAGCCATTCTTTCTTCAAATGTGTTCAGATTGTAGGTTAGCAGCAACATGCACACCAAGATGTGCCCCTCTCCCAGCTTTAAGGGTAAGCCTTAACTGGGCTATGACATTATGGTTGGCTCATTTATCTTTGGCAGTGATTGATTTCAGGATGGATGTATGACCCAATTTCCACCAACGAGAATAAAAATAAAATATCTGCTGGCAGATAACTTAGAAATATTTTCCTTTGTGCTAAAATGTGAAGTAGGAGCAACAATCTCCTTTTACTCTTTTCTTCCCTTCTTTCGTGACTGGTATGTGAGAATGTGATTTCCAGAGTTGAGACAGACGTGATTGATGCAACCATGAGAGGAGAAATTGTTAATACATTGAAGATTGGAGAGCAGAGAGATGATAAAAGAGCTAGGTTCATGTTAAAATCACTAAATTGCTACTCTGGAATTGCCTAACTTTGGGCTTCTTGCAATGCAAGAAAATGAATGTTCTTGTTGCCTAAGACACTTTCATTTGAACATATTTTAATTTGATTATATCTTAACTGATATGCTTTTTGATGTATTCATTTACTCATTTTGAAGGTACAATTACTGTACTAACAGAAATTTCTCCACAGAAGAATAAAATAATGCGTTTGTGGGCTCAGGTTGGTGGTAAAGTTTACATAGTTACTCTAGATAGTTTCAGTTAATAAATAAACATTAACAGATTAATTAGCCATCTGTAAAAGCAGTAAAAAAGGAGCAAGTCAATATTCACCTGTCTTTTGCCATTCTATTACCATTGTCTTTTCTAGATTACACCTACTCCTGTCCAACGTTATGGGAAGTTGTCAATGTTTGAATTGGTAGGCACTTGAAAAAAGATACTGGTTCTTCTAATTCATAGAACAATTCATAGTTTGGTTTTCAAAAAATCGTTAATCCTTAATTTCAACCATATGAAGGAATTTCTGAAATTTATAATTTTCAACCACTTAGTATTTTCTCAGGTCTTAAAAGCAGACATAATTTTCACTTACAATATTTTCTCCACCAAAGAGAAAAGAATAAAGATGTATTATAGAGGCTGAAATTCTGTTAGTTTCCACCAGCGATTGCTATGTAGCTGCAAATAAGTGATTACTCTTCAATAAACCGAGATGAGAATCTTAATCATTAATAAAATGTGTCAGGCGTGGCAGAATCCCAGATGCTTGCGTATTTTTTCTCATCCTCCTGCTGAAACAAAATCATCTGGGAAATATGGTTTATTGTTTGTTGCATGAAAATATGTCTATATGCAGAGTTGTGAAAAATAATATGACAAAGATCTAATTTGCAGACTTGCATTCAATAACTGCCAAACAAATAAGACTTGGGGGGAAAAGCAGACACACAAAAATATCAGATCTAGGATTGGTTAGGATATTAAAAAATTCTCCTGTTTGAAAATGACAGGAAGGGAAAAGCAGTCAGGTGATCTCCAATAGTTGAAAGGAAATAATGACCTGCTTCTGAAAGTGGAATAGGTTGGATAAGAACTTGAGCAGACCAGCCTGGCCAACATGGTGAAACCCCATCTCTACGAAAAATACAAAAATTAGCTGGGCAAGATGGTGGGCGCCTGTAATCCCTGCTACATGGGAGGGCGAGGCAAGTGAATTGCTTCAACCCGGGGCTTCAACCAGGGAGGTGGAGGTTGCAGCGAGCCGAGATCGTGCCACTGCACTCCAGCCTGGGTGACAGAGAAAGACTCTGTCTCAAAAAAATAATAATAAATAGCAAGAAGGGGTGTTGACTTTTATTGAAGGCCTTATCTGTATCTGTTGAAGTAATCATGGATTTTTGTCATTGGTTCTGTTTATGTGATGGATTATGTTTATTGATTTGCTTATGTTGAACCAGCCTGGCATCCCAGGGGTGAAGCCAACTTGATCGTGGTGGATAAGCTTTTTGATATGCTGCTGGATTCATTTTGCCAGTATTTTATTGAGGATTTTTGCATTGATGTTCATCAGGGATATTGACCTGAAATTTTTTATTTTTGTTGTGTCTCTGCCAGGTTTTGGTATCAGGATGATGCTGTCCTCGTAAAATGAGTAAGGGAGGATTCCCTCTTTTTCTATACTTTGGAATGGTTTCAGGAGGAATGGTACCAGCACCTCTTTGTATCTCTGGTAGAATTTGGCTGTGAATCCGTCTGGTGCTGGACATTTTTTGGTTGGTAGGCTATTAATTACAGTCTCAATTACAGAACTTCTTACTGATTTATTCAGGGATTCAACTTCTTCCAGGCTTAGACTTGGCAGGGTGTATGAGTCCAGGAATTTATCCCTTTCTTCTAGACTTTCTAGTTTATTTGCATAGAGGTGTTTTATTCTCTGATAGTAGTTTGTATTTCTGTGGGATCAGTGGAGATATCCCCTATATAATTTTTTATTGTGTCTATTTGATTCTTATCCCTTTTCTTCTTTATTAGTCTAGCTATGTATCAATGGAATATAATCTCAAAATAATAAGAGCTATTTATGACAAACCCACAGCCAATATCATACTGAATGAGCAAAACCTGGAAGCATTCCCTTTGAAAACCGGCACAAGACAAGGATGCCCTCTCTCACCACTCCTATTCAACATAGTATTGGAAGTTCTGGCCAGGGCAATCAGGCAAGAGAAAGAAATAAAGGGTATTCATATAGGAAGAGAGGAAGTCAAATTGTCTCTGTTTGCAGATGCCATGATTGTATATTTAGAAAACACCATCGTCTCAGCCCCAAACCTCCTTAAGCTGATGAGCAATTTCAGCGAAGTCTCAGTATACAAAATCGATGTGCAAAAATCGCAAGCATTCCTATACACCAACAACAGACAAACAGAGAGCCAAATCATGAGTGAACTCCCATTCACAATTGCTACAAATAGAATAAAATACCTAGGAATCCAACTTACAAGGGATGTGAAGGACCTCTTCGAGGAGAACTACAAACCACTGCTCAGGGATGTAAGAGAGGACACAAACAAATGGAAAAACATTCCATGCTCATGGATAGGAAGAACAAATATTGTGAAACTGGCCATACTGTCCAAAGTAATTTCTAGATTCAATGCTATCCCCATCACACTACCACTGACTTTGTTCACAAAATTCGAAAAAAAAACTAATTTAAACTTCACATGGAACCACAAAAGAGCCCACATAGCAAAGACAATTCTGGGCAAGAAGAACAAAGCTGGAGGCATCATGCTACCTGACTTCAAACTATACTACAAGGTTACAGTAACCAAAGCAGCATGGTAACTGGTACCAAAACAGATATATAGACCGATGGAACAGAATGGAGGCCTCAGAAATAACACCACACAGCTACAACATTCTGATCTTTGACAAACCTGACAAAAACAAGCAATGGGGAAAGATTCCCTATTTAATAAATGGTGTTGGGAAAGCTGGCTAGCCATATACAGAAAACTGAAACTAGGAATGGCAACAAAAGCCAAAATAAACAGATGGGATCTAATTAGACTAAAGAGCCTACTTTTATCCCACCCCCTACCACTACCATTCCCAACCTGTAGTAAACATCCTTCTACTTTTTATCTCCATGAATTCAATGTTTTTATCTTTAGCACCCACAAATAAGTGAGAACAAGGAAAGTTTGTCCTTCTGTGCCTGGCTTATTTCACTTAATGACCTCCAGTTCCATCCATGTTGTTGCAAATGATAGGGCCTCCTTCTTTTATGGCTAAATAGTACTAGTACTCCATTGTGTGTAAGTACCATATTTCCATTGTGTGTAAGTACCATATTTCCTTTTTCCATTCATCTGTTGATGGACACTTAGGTTGCTTACAAGTCTTGGCTATTGTGAATAGTGCTGCAACAAACATGGGAGTGCAGAAATAACTTCAATATATTGATTTCCTTTCATTTGTGTATATATCCAGCTGTAGGGTTGCTGGATCACGTGGCAGCTCAATTTTTAGCGTTTTGAGGAACCTCTATACTGTTCTCAATAGCGTATACTTTACATTCCCACCAACAGTGTACAAGCATTCCCTTTTCTCCACATCTTGTTGTCTGGTTTTTGGATATAAATCATTTTAACTGGGGTGAGATGATATCTCATTGTAGTTTTGATTTGTATTTTTCTGATGATCAGTGATGTTGAGCACCTTTCATAGGCTTGTTTGCCATTTGTGTATCTTCTTTTGAGAAATGTCTATTCAAATCTTTTGTCCATTTCTAATCAAATCATTCATTTATTCCTACAGAGTTGTTTGAGTATGTCATACATCTGGTTATTAATCCCTTGTCAGATGGGGTGTTTGTGAGTATTGCAAACATTTTCTCCCATTCTTTTGGTTGTTTCTTCACCCTTTTGATTGTTTCCTTTGCTTTGCAGAATATTTTTTTTTTGAGATGGAGCTTCACTCTTGTTGCCCAGGCTAGAGTGCAATGGTGCAATCTCGGTTCACTGCAACTTCCACCTCCCCAGTTCAAGTGATTCTTCTGCCTCAGCCTCCTGAGTAGCTGAGATTACAGGTGCCTGCCACCACGCCTGGCTAATTGTTTCTATTTTTAGTACAGATGGAATTTCACCATGTTGGCCAGGCTAGTCACGAACCCTTGACTTCAGGTGATCCACCTGCCTCAGCCTCTGAAAGTTCTGGGATTACAAGTGTGAGCCACTATGCCCAGCCAGATTTTTTTTTTTTTAATGTGATTTCGTTTGTCCATTTTTGTCTTGGTTGTCTGTCCTTGTGGAGTATTATTTAAGAAATTTTTGCCTAGTCCAATGACCTATAGAGTCTCCCCAATGCATATGTATACCCAGTTTTCCCACCACCATTATGAAAGAGACTGTCTTTTCCCCGGTGTATGTTCTTGGCACCTTTGTTGAAAATGAGTTTACTGTAGATGTGTTAATTTATTTCTGGGTTCTCTATTCACATTGATCTATGTGTCTGTTTTTATGCCAGTTCCATGCTCTTTTGGTAACTATAGCTTTGTAATGTAATTTGAAGTCAGGTAATGTGCTTCCTCCAGTTTTGTTCTCTTTTCCTGGGATAGTTTTGGCTATTCTGATTCTTTTATGGTTCCATATAAATTTTAGGATTTTTTTTTCCTATTTCTGTGCATATTATTTTTATCATTTTATTTTCAGTCTATGTGTCTTTATAGTTGATTATGTTTCTTGTAGGCAACAGATCACTGGGGCTTTGTGTCTTAATCCATTCAGTCACTTTGTCTTTTCATTGGTGAGTTTACATCATTTACTTTTAATGCTATTTTGATAAGGAAGGAATTACTCTTGCCTTTTTTTTTTTTTTTTTTTTTTGATGGAGTCTTGCTCTGTCACCTAGGCTGGAGGGCAGTGGAGAGATCTTGGCTCACTGCAAGCTCCACCTCGCAGGTTCATGCCATTCTCCTGCCTCGGCCTACTGAGTAGCTCGGACTACAGACACCTGACACCATGCCTGGCTAATTTTTTGTATTTTTAGTAAAGACGAGTTTTCACCATGTTAGTCAGGATGGTCCCGATCTCCTGGCCTCATGATCCACCCATCTTGGCCTCCCAAAGTGCTGGGATTACAGGCATGAGCCACGTACCTGGCCTACTCTTGCCATTTGATTATCTGTTTTCTGGTTGTTCTGTCTTCTTCTCTTTTGTTGTTTCTTTCCTGTCTTCCTTTTAGTGAAGGTGATTTTCTCTAGTAATATGATTTAGTTTCTTTCCTTTTATTTTTTGTGTATCTGTTCTACGTTTTTTGCTTTGAGGTTACCACGACATGCAGCTTCTATCTTATAACTATTATTTTAAGCTGATAACAACTTAACATCATAAAAACAGGCAAAAAATGAATAAAAAACTCTATAACATCGTTCACCCAATTTTTAACATTTGTTTTATTCTATTTCTATCTATTGTTCTATCTATGTTTTGAAAAGTTGTAGTTATTTTTGAATGGTTCATTGTTTAGTCTTTCTACTTAGGGTTAGAGTAGCTTATACACTATAGTTACAACGTTATAATAGTCTGTATTTTTCTGTGTACTTACTATTACCAGTCAGTTTTGTACCTTCAGATGATTTCTTATTGCTCCTTAATATCCTTTTTCTTTCTACACGAAGTATTCTCTTTAGCATTTCTTGTAGAGCAGGTCTGGTGTCCATAAAAACCCTCAGCTTTTGTGTGTTTTGGAAAGTCTTTATTTCTATTTCACATTTGAAGGATAATGTTTCTCTCAGTGTAAAACTATGTTTTTTCAGCACTTTAAATATGTCATTCCACTTTCTCCTGGTTTGGAAGGTTTCCACTGAAAAGTCTGCTGCCAGATGTATTGGAGCTCCATTGTGTATTATTTGTTTCTTTTCTCTTGCTGCTTTTTGAATGCTTTCTTTATTCTTGACCTTTGGGAGTTTGATTATTAAATATCTTGAGGTAGTCTTCTTTGGGTAAAATCTGCTTGGTGTTCTATTACCTTCTTGTGCTTACATATTAATATCTTTCTCCAGGATTGGGAAATTCTCTCTTGTTATCTCTTTCTACCCCTATCTTTTTCTCTATATCCTCTTTCACACCAATAACTCTTAGATTTGTCCTTTTGAGGCTATTTTCTAGATTCCATAGGCATGTGTCGTTGTTTTTATTCTTTTTTATTTTTGTCGCCTGGACTGTGTATTTTCAAATAACCTGTCTTCAAGCTCACTAATTCTTTCTTCTATTTAGTCAAGCCTGCAGGACAGGTGCAAAAATAATTGTGTTTTTGTCATTAAAACTAGGTGTTAAAAGTAATAGCAAAATACCACAATTACTTTTGCACCAACCTAATAATAAAAGACGTTGATGCATTCTTCAGTATGCAATTGAATTTTTTTAGCTCCAGAATTTCTGCTTGATTATTTTTAATTATTTCAATCTCTTTGTTAAATTTACCTAATAGAATTCTGAATTCCTTGTCTGTGTTTTCTTAGATTTCTTTGAATTTCCTCAAAACGGCTATTTTGGATTCTCTGTTTGAAAGATCACCTATCTCTGTTTTTCCAAGGTTAGTCCCTGGTGTCTTATTTAGTTCATTTGGTGAGGTCATGTTTTCCTGATCGTCTTGATATTCATAGATGTTCATCTGTGTCTGGCCATTGAAAATTTAGGTATCTATCATAGTCTACACAGTCTAGGCTTATCTGCACCTGTCCTTCTTGGGAAATGTTTTTATATATGTGAAAGGACTTGGGTATCATGATCTAAGCTATATGTGCTTTAGGGGCACTCCAGGCCCAGTAATAAGGTCATTAATGTCATTCTTGCAGACTTGTAGACATACCAACTTGATGTTTTTGGACAAAATCTGGAAGAATTCTATGGATTACAAGACAGAGACTCTTGTTCTCTTTTCTTACACAAATGGAATATCTGTCTCTGTTCTGAGTCACCTGGAGGTGGGTGGCCACAGTTGTGACACAAGCACTCTTGTGGCCACCACCACTATTACTGTGCTGGGTCAGACCTGATGCCAGCACAGTACTGGGTCTCTCCCAAGGCCTTCTTTAACCACTCACTGTCTAGTATCTATGTTTGCTCAAGGCTATGGGGCTCTACAGTCAGCAGGAGACAAAAACCAGCCAGGTTTGTTTCCTTCCCCTCAGGGCAGTAAGATCCCCAAAACCCCAGGCAGGTCCAGTGGTGCTGGCTGGAAGCCAGGGACTAGAGTCAAAAACCTTAGGTATCTACTGGGTATCATAGTATACTGTTGCTGAGCTGACAAACCGCAAGACACAATCCTTCCCACTCTTCTGTTGCCCTTCCAATGGCAGAGAAGCTTCACTCAGTGTCCATCACCACCAGCTTATGGGAATACTGCCAGGTTACCGATGATGTGATGATGTTCCCTTAAGGCCCAAGGTCTTTTCGGTCAGTTTGTGGTGAATGCTTCCTGGCCTGGGACTCATCCTTCAAGACAGTAGGCTCCTCTCTGCCCCAGGGCAGGTCCAGAAATGCCATCTAGGAACCAAGGCCTGGTATTGGGGACCCCAAGAGCTCACTTGGTACTCTAGTCCCCCTGTGGCCAAGCTGGTACCTTAGGTGCAAGACAAAGTCCCTTTTACTGTTCCCTCTTTTTTTTTTTTTTTTTTTTTCCCTCAAGGAGAAAAAAAAATCTCATCCCATAACCAACACAGCTGGGAATGCACTGAGTCTACCTTGAAGCCAACAAGTCTCAGTCCCACTCAAGGCCCTCAACGTAGTACCAGGGTGTTGCCACTGGTTATGCAGGGCCCAAGAGCTCTTCAGTTAGCAGGTAATGAATTCTGCCAGGACTGGGTCTTTCCCTTCAAGGCAACAGACTCTCTTCGGTTCCAGAGTGTGTCCAGAAATGTCTGTGAGGTAGGGCCTGGAAAGAAAGCCTCATGACTCTCACCAGTGCCCTATCCTTCTATGACTGAGCTGGTTTTCAAGATGCAAGATAGAGTCCTCCCCCTTCTTCCCTCTCATCTTCTCAAGAGGAACAGAGGGATCTCTTTTGGAGCTATGAGCAGTGCAGCCTGAATTTATGGGAGTGGTAATGCCAGCACATTTTTAGCTGACCTGGCTGGTGTCTCAGTAGATCATGTGCCCTCCCAGTCCTCTGGCTCTGGGCCCAGTGCAGCATTAGGACTTGCCTAGAAGTTGCAGTACTTGTGGCCTAGACTGCCTTTCAAGTTTATTTATAATCCTGGAGCACTTTTGTCCACAGTGGCAAGGCTTGCAGGAACTCAAGTTCCGACCTCAGGGATGGGTGATTCCACTCTGGCTAGGGCTGGTTTAAATGCTCCCTTTGTGGGAAGGTGTCAGATGAGTTTGGTTCAGTTTTGCTTTCTGCTATAACAGGGCATCACTCAGTTTAATGCCTCACAATTGCTGCACTCTCCCTCTCCCTATGGTACAGAAATGCTCTCCACACCACACTGCCACTGCTGGGAGCTGGGGGAGGGGTGGCATTGGTAATTCTAAGACTGTTTTACCTGCCTCTCAGTGTCTCTTTTAGTGATATAAAGTTAAAACCAGGTATTTTGTAAGTGCTTATCTAACTTGTGGTTCTTATGAAGCTGCTTTTTTGTAGTTAGTTGTTAAGTTCATGTCCTCGTGGGGGCAGATGATCAATGGAGCCTTCTATTCTGCCATCTTTCTCTGCCTACCTTTTGAAGAGAAGCACTTTATTATTCAGCAGTCTTATTAAATTTATTTCTCTATTGGTTATATCTTTTCACAACATAGAACTTGTGTTTAAGTAACATTAAATTCCATTTGTTAGAATATTTATGTTCTTTTTTAAATTTTTTTTACATATATTTCTCATTTGACAATCAAATACTTAAACAATTTTCTCAGATAAATATGTGCTTAAATGCTGTGGTAAGGAAATATCATTTTAAAATTATTTTCTAAAGATTTTAAAATCTTTTCTTCTCTCCTTATCACACTCTCTGGCACAGTGCTTTGTCCATGTTGAAATTGGAAAATTTAAATTTGCCAGTTGCATGTTTTTTAAACTCATAAACATATAGCAAAATGTAGCTCCATGCACGTTGTTTATTTAACCAAACTATTGCTTTAAAATTTCAAATATAAATAAATAAAAATTAATACATTTTGAAATTTTAAAATTTGTTAAGCACACAAATTTCATCTCCTACTATTTCAACCTAAACCCTTGAAGTCAAATTGTAGTTTTTGGAACTTGGCAACATAGTTGCTAAGTGTGAATGTCATTGACAGCTTTTAATAAATTTTTTCTAAGATAACATTTCCTATATACTTGGGAGAGCCAAGTTAAGCATTCTGTACTGTTAATCTTAACAAAATATTGAGTTACAAGATTTCCAAAAAGAATCAAAAGTGAACATACATATATAGTTCACGGTAATAATTTTATTGTCAAAAAGATTAATTTCTGTGTACAAAGTGAGTTTTATGCCACATTAAACTTTTAGTACATTCATGAACCAAGCCTCAAAAGTGTTGTTAGTCGTGTTTTTATTTTAACAAACTATAATACTGATTTGTTTTATATAAGTGTTCTGTGAAATAACAGCTAAAATTATTTATCAATTTTTAACCTATGAAATAATATTAATTATCAAATTAAGCTGAAGTTTTACATTCATATTTATTATATAATGTTGATGTCTTTTCAAACAATTTTTGTTAAGGGGATTTGACATATATTCTTTATATTACAGTATATTTGAGAGAACTGTATTTTAATTTAATCAAGAGTATAAACAAGAGCATCAAAGTGTAAAGGCATTAAAAAATACAAAGTGTTTTAATAAAGCCATTTATCTGTGTTGAATGTGTAGGGCTAAGGTTAAAAAATACCTTATAGCTTATTGGTCCTTGGGTTTCCTTGGTAATATAGTTATAAACATGGATGGTTGGTTAAAATTGGAGAAAGGCAATATTAATTTTAAGAAGGGTTTTCCAACTGGCATTTGCAGTAAACCATTTCTTCGTAGTGATCATAAGCTTTATACACTATCCGTATAACATATAATCCCTGTTTTCATCAGCCATTATAAAATGTCATTTTTCGGGATGTGATAAACTCAGCAAATTAAAATGGATGTAGCTCACTAAAACCTTAACTATAGCTTTAAGTGAAACTTTTCCTATTTGATAGGTTAAAAATACATTAAAGACCAGGCGTGGTGGCTCATGCCTGTAATCCCAACACTTTGGGAGGTCGAGGTGGGTGGATCATGAGGTCAGGAGCTCGAGACCATCCTGGTTAACATGGTGAGGCCGTGTCTCTACTAAAAATAAGAAAAATTAGCTGGGTGTGGTGGCGGGCGCCTGTAGTCCCAGCTACTTGGGAGGCTGAGGCAGGAGAATGGCATGAACCCGGGAGGCGGAGCTTGCAGTGAGCTGAGATTGCACCACTGCACTCCAGCCTGGGCAACACAGCGAGACTCAGTCTAAAAAAATAAAATAAAATAAAATAAAAAACAATAAAAAAAAAGGGAAAAAAAAGCTACTAGATCTTTAATTTTTCAATTTGAATTATTGCACAGTCAATACTCAGGAAACCTGTAAAAGCATTAGGACATGTTATTTTGCCTTATTGGTATTATCTGACAAATAAAAAATATAATGTTAAATATAAACAGAGTCTGAAAATTATAGTATATCAGAACACAATATTAAAATATATAGCATAAATATTTTGTGATCTTAAACTGTAAAAAGAGTCACCAAAATATAATTTCTAGTACAATGACAACTAGACCAGTACTAGCTATATAGTATATATCATATATCTGGCAAAGTTACTATAAAGTTATAATAAGATGATAATTTTCAGACTTGTACCCGAACTGCTAGTGCTTCCTTGAAAAACTCAACATCCTAAGATGGCAGTTTTGTTTGATCATTTTAGAAGTGTCCCAATCAGATTAAATGACCCTGTATTTTCTTCATTCAATACTTAATCAGTTGGGGTTATCATCAAGACCACAGATACCCGTGAACATTTTTGAGGTTGAGACTTTTTATCTGATCTGTACAGAAGAGAGAGGTACACAGACTCTTTACACTCTTTGATTTGTAGTGATATGTTTTATAAATCTTTCTTATCATTTTAGATTTGCCTGAAGAGCAAATCATACGTAAATATTCTGTGTATATTGTTTCCCCAGCCAGATATATTTATCATGCTTATCAAGCATAGAGAAGATTTGAGAAAGTTAGGAAGAAATCTGAAAATAAACTTTTAAAAACTTTAATTTATTTAACATATAACAAGCATGTACTACAGTTCAAAATTATAATTTTTATTTTTATTTGTAACAACATAAAAACCATCTAATTACAAAGGCAATTGCCTTTGCATTGTGGGAAAAAATTAGTTCTGATTTCTCAGAATCCTTGCCCTCCTGCTGTTATGCAAATAGTTACTTAGCGGGAGTCATTGCCCAGTGAATATTACCATAAAGCATTAATGGTCTGATACAAAAATGTTCCATAGTATAGACCTATAATTTTAGAACCAGAAAAAAACTTTTGAAATAATTTAGTTAAGTCTCTTTATCTAACAAACAGGAAATGTAGAGTCCAGAAATATTAAATAATATACCATACCTAATTAGAGTCAGCCCAGGTTTAAAACTCACGTCTACTAATTTAGAGGTCAATACTTTTCTCATTAACATACAAATCTTCACTGGACAAATTATATTCATTATTTACTTTTTCTCTCGGAAACCCCTGACTTTGTGTCAAGATTGATGTGAAAAAACTCAGCATGATTTTATAACGTGAATTGGCTTTTCAAATCAGTTTTCCAGAAACAATGCAGGTTAGTTTGAGTACTATTGCAACAAGGAAAACAAAAGTCTGAAACTTAGAGATTGAAATTATAAATTAAAAGTCATCAGATTAGCCTCTCAGTCTTTATCATTGTGTAACATGTGCTTGGTAAATTTTTGTCTTGTGCTAGAAGTTTCCTTGAATACAATTTAACATCTAATTTGATGTTTCAGAGTGGGGATACAGTTACCGTGGTAGGAAATACACAGCAGTTGATAATGCGGTAACATTTAAGGGTTTAAATCTGAAATTAGAATGAAAACAAGGCTGCCAAAGATCTGGTGATAAGCTCAACAGAGGGAGAAATGTGATTATCCTACCAACCAAAGCCTCTTGCTTTGAGGTGGATAAGTTTGTCCAACCTGTAAGAACAGCTTTGCTCAGTGATGCCGAGAGAAGCAAGCTGGGAACTACCAGCAGTCTCTTGAGAACTACCAGCAGTCTCTTGAGTGGACATGGCTCAGTAATGTCTAATCCAAGGAGAAATGATTAGGCTGACTGCCCTGGTCAAGGCTGAGATTCAGAAGATTGCAGCCATGATAAAGCGTGGGGAGAAGTGTTTAGGAGGAAGGAGCAGAAGTGGATTTCGCTCAGGTGTATAGGCAGCAGTTCAGGGCCAGATGAACTATTTTTCAGATTGTGCATATTGGAAATAATGAGTCTAAGTAACATTTAGGAAATACAGAATATTGTAACTATTTCTAAGAGTAGAGATTTTCACCCATCTGGAATTTGCTTGACTAATCTACTGAAATATGCTTCTCAGTGGAGTCTCAATCCAGTCTAATCAAAAAAGAAGTAGGGTTCTCAAAGATTGAGGGCTGCCATTCTAGAGGCCTCATTTAGTTTACTCTAACAATTTCTGCTGAGGAAAACCCACTTGCTGACATCTGAAAGAGGAAATATGTTATTTTCACAGCTTAACACTTCTAAAATGAAATTTGAGTGAGTGAGCTTACTCATGAATGCCTCCTGTTCATTCTGATTTAATTCAACAAACATACAGAGAAGCAACACTGCTAGGCCAGGTGCTATGAGGACTACAACCCGGAGGTGAAGTTAAGACAGGTGTAAGCCATCATTTGAAGAAAAAAATGCAGCACACCAACATGGCACAAGTATACATATGTAACAAACCTGCATGTTGTGCACATGTACCCTAGAACTTAAAGTATAATTAAAAAAAAAAAAAGAAGAAGAAAGAAAAGAAAACTTGGAGCTACACAAAAAATAAAAAGAAAAAAATGTAACCTGCACATGAATTTTTATGTAACATTCAAGACGAGTAGACCTTAGTACAATTCCTCTCAACCTAATGGCATTTTTCTTTTTAGCCCCAACTTCCTATTTTATGTATGACCTTTTTTATTGGCATGTCTGTATCATCTCTGAAATACAATCATTAAGCATCCTAAATAGTCAGATCTGTCCTATTCCTAAAGGTTATTTCATCTTGTATTCCTACTGTGGTTGACATTTGAATCTATAAAATAGTGTGTCTTCATCTGTTCCTTTCTCCCTCACTCCCTACTATTTTTGCTCTCCCTTGAACTCAAATTCTGCTCTTAAGGGCCATGGAATATTCCTTCCTGAATGGATCTGGGCCAGGATGATCATAACTTTTTCCAATTAGAAAGGCCAAAGTATGATGATTTCTCACTGAAGATGAATAAAATTAGTCCAATTTCCAAATGGTACATTGGCCATATTTTTATTTCTTAATTTGGTAAGACTTATTAAATATAGCTGCCAATGATCTAGAATCATAGGGTTGAATTCATTAAAATAGAGCCAATAAAATAGACTTAGATGTTTTACCTTCTTAACACTTTTGAAATGTGACAAGATATATAGATTTATTTATCTCTATGAAAAATATTAATTTATCTCCATCTTTAAACTTTGACTGCATTTGTTTCCAGAATACCTATTCCTTAGTTTTGCAATTTCCTCATATTTAAGATTTTGATCAATAATAAATATACCTAATTTCATGGTAAAGTTCTTTTGGTGAGAAGTAAACTCACAGTGAACATAGTTATCAAATTGCAGATTTAGGTTCTTAGGTACGAGAGGACCCATCATACAGAGATGGAAGAGTACAAGTGATTCCATGACAAAAGAACCCACTGATTGTATCAGATCCTGCTCCATCTGTAAGCTCGAGGCTGGATAGTGTATTGGTATGCTTGCTAATGGCACAACTAGAGTGCCACTTTTGAGGCAATGCATATGGAGATGGATTACTATCCTTCAGGATGTACTACATGCACTGACTCAAAGATTTTTATATGGAATCGTGTCTTAATAGGAAGAATATATAGGTGCAGAACAAAAAGCTTGAAGCAGGAGTGACCCTACTTACTATTACTTTCAATGATCCGTCATTGGGATTCGTATTAGTCTCCAAAGGAGACACACTTTCACCAGAGAACACAGCAAAACCCCCATTGAGTTATAAACTATGGCTGCCACCTGGACAAGTAGGTCTTCTTGTGTCCAGAGACCAGTAGGTAAAAGAAGGAATCAATGTCTTTGCAGGAGGAATTGACTCTGGCCATTAGGAAGAGGTAGAGATGTCATACAATGAGGAAAGAGAGGAATCTATGTGTGGAACCCAAGTGAATTACGTGGGTGCCTCTTTGTACTCTTGTCCTATAGTGAATTAAATGTTCAGGTAAAGTAAACTTGCCTGATGAAGGAATGGTAACCAGGGATTTAGTCTTCTCATGGATGTGGATCTCTCTCACATCACTAGGGTAAGCTACTGAGCCCAGAAGAGGTGACAGCTAAGAGTGAGGGAATTATGGAATGAATTGTTGAAGAGAGACATGGTGATTTTCAATGTTAGCTGATACTAACCACGGCAGCAATGCTAGAGTTTGTTTCACTAGTTTTCCTTTTCTAAGTTTCTCCTCAGAAAAAGAAGCTCACCAGAATCCCAGGTGATCTGGTTCAGGGTGGAATGTGGTAGACACGAAGATATGCTGTCCTGGCTCCCCTTAAAAAGGACTTGCTGCCTAACTATGGGGAGGGTAAGCAGAAGGCAGCTTCCACTCTCAGCTGTTTTGGAGTCTGTTTTAGCTTCAGGGAGCTGTCTTCCCAAAGTCGGCTCTTTCCTGCGGATCCTGGATCCAGTGACACAGTAAAGCAAAGATACAAAGCTATAGCCATTTGGCTTGATGGATAGCTCTAGCTTCAGAGCTCCCCACTAGACTGCCAAAGATATGCCACATCTCTTTCACTCATTTCTTCCTCTTCTCAATTCCAGGGCTTTGTCTTCCCAGGCATTGATATCAGATAAACATCTTTTACCCTAATCTCCATCTCAGCATTTTCCTCAGGAGAAGATAGCTTGTAATATTCTCCTTGTGCTAGTCAACCAAATTTTATAAAAGGAAATGATAATTGATAGTTGATTCCTAATAATACCACATTTATCCCCTAAGGAAAAAATAATAGCTAGCTGAGACAAAAATAATTAAGACTCCACTTTGCTTAACAGGTATTACAAATAAATAACCTGAGGAAAAGTAAGCCACCACTTCAGATGTAACATTTGTGTTTGTTTAATTCATGTCTGAGTTTTCAGTTCTGTAAGAAATAGTGTCATGATAATTCCAGACTCTGCGTACAATACAGATGCTTCTTGACTTATGATGAGGTTAATAAATTGTTAAAAATCTCAGGTTTAACTTATTGATATTCTACTAAATATGTATCACTTTGCACTGCTGTAAACTTGAAAAATCGTAAGTGGAAGCATCACAAGTCAGTGACCATCTGTAATTAATTTTTACTGTGAGAAACACCTTTAGAAACATAAAAATCAGAAATTGTAAAATGTTTTATGAGTGGTTAGAATAATTTTTATTGGTTGTAACTAGATTTGGAGATATTAAAAATCAAAATAGCTTAAAGACTTTTCAGTGGTCACTCATCCTTTATAATTAATCTTACACAAGATAAAATTTTTATTAACCTTAACTGGCTAATTAGTCACTTACCTACAGTTGGAACTACATTTGTAACTACATGCTCATTTAATTAGAATGCCTTTTAAACGCCTTGATTTCTGTTAGCATCATTTTCTCATTTATGCAAATATATTTCTTGATAAAGATGAATTTTTATTTAGATACATTGATAGAGTCTACATCATCTTATTAGATTTCTTTCTCAAATACATAGTAAAAGATTCATTATAATATGGGTTAGTGATTAAAAATTAACAACTGTACCTCAAAATTAATTTCAGGGATAAATTAAGGTTTAAAGGTATAGGATTTGCTTTATATTATCCTTGTTTGTGTCAGGGCCACTATAATCTGAGAATTTGCGAAAACACAAATGTTTAAAAATATGTCCTCTAGTCTCCATTTTGTTGGAGAATATTATTTCATAACCATTTGTTTTCTCAAAATGTTTTCATCCATTGAAACACTAGGATTTTCCTTTATTCTTTCTTTCATAGTCACAGTTCAAATAATCTGCTCTAAATATGATTAAAAGTTAAACATTAGAATTTTAGTTCCAGATTTCAATTTGCACATTTTCTTTAACAGCATGTAAACATATACAAATTTAAGTTTGTGATAAAGAAAATTTTAGCAATGAGATATGTACTAGGATTCAGAAGAAAATACATAGCTTAAAGTTTGCAAAATATAAACAAAGGTCATTTCTTTATTAAGAATAAAGAACATGTCAGTCTTTTGACATAAAAACAACAAAAATACGCTGGGTAATAATTTTGTTGTTTCCTATGGCACTGTAATTTATTTAAAGACATTTCTGTATTTTTCAAAGATGTTCACAGTGAATTGAAGTTATGATATTAAGAAATGTTTCCTGTTTTTCATATCAATCAGCATACGTTGCTTCTCCAAACAATTTTTGTTTGTTACTTCAAATGTTAGAGCAAATGTAATAGCAACTATAACATTGAATCTATGGTGGTTCATTGTACCTATATCTAATGAAAACTAAATTTTACAAACAGGTTTAATGTGGACAAAGGTGTATTTTATCACCTTAAACCAAAAAGAAAAAGAGACATTCATAAAGGCAAGATATCTTGGGTGAATAAATAAACAAATGAATGCATAAAAATAAAATTTCAATGTGTAATTAAAAAAAAATCATAAATTAGTTGAAAAATACTGGTATATCTGCAGCATAATTTCTAAACGAAAGCACCATTGACAGAATTGGGTAATTCTGTGGTGGGATGCCACGTGCATTAGAGGATGTTAAATAGCATCCCTGCCCACGATGAACTACATGTCTTTAACGCTTCCCCAGTTATGAGAACCAAAAATGTCTCCAGGCATTGCCAAATATCCCCAGGGAGAAGAGGACAGAAAATCCCCTATGGTTGATAAGCAGAGATCTATAGTAACTGAGAAATGTATTTTAATATTTTATACAAAAATGTACCAATTATGATTTGGTAGCTTAAATAAGCATTAGATTTAACATGTCAACCATTTCAGATATGGAGTAAGTCATAGTCACACAATACAGCACTGACTTTTGTACCAATAGCTACTGGGAGCAATTTCACCTTTCTGGTTGTAGTAAAGATGCTGTAAAATATGCAATCGCTTTTTTTCTTCGAACTAATCAGCTTCTGTCTTGGAGGCCCTTTTGAAATTGCTGTTTGTAGACATTTTCTATAGATGTTTTACTTATTCATATTTTGAAAATAATTTTAAAACTTTTCATTGGTTGTATATTTCCATTTTGTGCCTTCCAGACCATTGGTAAGGTGTGTTTGTTTATGTATTCACTGTTACTATTTTTAATTGAATGATAGTTCTATTAGAGAATTAGTCCTTCGTTATTTTTTTCAAAATAAAGATTGAATAACTGAAACATCTATCATGTACTTTGAATAATCATAGAACTTCTTTTACTTCATCTTTGCTTTTAATAGAAGAAAATATTATTTATTAAAACAGCATTTTGTTTTAATTTTATTATAGTAAACTTAGAGATAACAGAATAACAAACATCCATATGTCAATTATCCAACTTTAAGAATTAATAACACACAAACTTGATTTATTGATACACTCATGCATTTCCCAAACTACCCCAATTATTTTGTCAAAATCCAGACATTTTATTTCTTCTGTAAATAATTTAGTAGAGATCTTTAAAATATTATCATACTTATAAACTAACAAATTGTTCATTTTATCAAATATTCAGTAAGTGTTCAAATCTCCTTGAACGTCTCATAAGTTTAGTATTATTTGTTCATTTTAGGATCCAAATAAACATTATTTCAGTTAATCTCTTAGAACTCTCTTCATTTATAAGTTCTATCTCTATTTTTTCCTTATAATTTATTTTTTAAGGAAAGCAGCGTATTTGTTCTATAGTTTCCTATAATCAGGGTTTTGCTTACTGCATCCCCATACTACTGTTTCTCTGTTCTTCTGAAATAAATATTTTCACGAATTCTGGGGAAGAACACTTTATAGCTGGTATTGTATATTGTCATGAGAAGATACATCCTTTCTGGAATGTCAGCAGCCATTAGTGTGGTTGCTGGTATTCATTAATTCATTATGCATCACAAAATGCTAATATTCTAATCCAATCACATCTTATTTGTTGGAATGCTTCTACAGAAAAACCTCCTGAACAGCTATTTGGTTACTTTGAGGTAGAATTTGTATACAAAAGATAGAATAAATTTTTATTATATGTACCCATTTTCAAAATAATGAGTTGCTTCCCTAGCATTCTCTGTATGTAACTGCCAAAACACATTATTTTCTTTAAAAATATAATGATATCATGGTTTGAAATATGCATAATATATTGCAATTCATTACCATCATCATTATTATGGATGCTTATGCTCAACTCATCTCCAGCTTTGCCCATCAGGAGCCACTTCAAGTTGACTTGTGTGTTTGTTTAACATAATGCTTGATGATGATAGTCTATGTGATCTCTATTTCTTTGCATATATGGCAAGATATTTCAGGCTCATCTCTTATATTTTTAGCTGCGGATCTAGCAGCTTACTGACCCCTTCGGGCCAAGTAAGCAATTTGTATGTTTGTTGAAAGAAAAAAACAAGGCATAGTGTTGATTACAATTGTAGAAGAATAAACTTCCAGAAATTACATAATAAGAGCTAAATATCTTAGTAGCTTCACTGTGCAGAGACGTATAAATTCACTTTTTCCACACTCATTAAAGATTTTGCTTTCTTTACACTTTTATCTTTTTTCTTTCTCCCTCCTGCCCTTTCTCTCTCCCTTCCTTCCTCCATTCCTTCCTTCCTTCCTGTCTTCCTTGATCCCTCCCCTCTTTACTTTCTTCCTTTATTCATAATTCCATCTAGGCTTTATTTATACATTACAAGATAATAATCTCAATTTATTTTATTCCTCCAAATTTTCTAGTACCATTCATTGACTCTCTTTTTCCCCCTATTGCTATGAAATTATATCTTAATACCATATAAAAGTTCTTTATTCTCATGTCGGTTTTGGAACTTTATATTCAATTTGATCAACTGATATTCCTTATCTGATACCACCCTTATCTTAATTTTTGAAAAAATATTTTAGTTTAATATCTAATACTATAGGTACTTTCTCATTGTTTTTGCTTTCATATATTTTATTATCTACCATTTGTCAATTGTTCCTTCCAAGTAACATTTAAAAGTTTTGTTAGGTTAAAAAATGCTTTGGAATTTTAATAAATATTGGAAGTCAATTTAGAATAAAATTCAGGATGGAAACTGTAAATCACTTTATGGATAATTAAAATCCAAAAATTTGCAAGTCTTTGTACATCAGCATGGTATATCTTTCCATTTATACAAATATTATTGGATGACTTAGAAAAGTATTACAATTTTCTGGTTCATTTTGAGAGAATATACATTTTCATTGCTAGTGAAGATGGTAATTTATTTTCATTGTGCTTTCTAATTAGTTATTAGTATATTGAAAAGCTATCTTGGCTGGGCATGGTGGCTCACACCCGTAATCCCAGCACTTTGGAGGGCTGAGGCAGGTGGATCATCTGAGGTCAGGAGTTCAAGACCAGCCTGACCAACGTGGTGAAGCCCTGTCTCTACTAAAAAGACAAAAAATTAGTCAGGTATGGCAGTGCACACCTGTAATTCCAGCTACTAGGGAGGCTGAGACAAGAGAATCGCTTGAATCCAGGAGGTGGAAGTTGCAGTGAGCCGAGATCTTGCCATTGCACTCCAGCCTGGGTGACATAGTGAGACTCCGTCTCAAAAAACAAAACAAACAACAACAACAAAAACAAAAAGCTATTTTTTGTTATATTTATTTTGTAAACAACTACTGTATTTTTGGAAGGATTGTTTTCAGGATCACCCTTCCTTTAGTTTGAAAAGGACCTATGGAAACATTCATAAAATCGAGGCATAATGAAAAAATAGTAATTTTCTGCTGCTTACTGAGTGTTCCGATATAATCAGATTAATAACCAACTAAACTTTTTTCCCAAGCTTGACCACAGCTCAGATAAAAAGACAGATCTCTCATGCTACTTGTATTGGTACTCTGATTTTATTTAACTCTATATTCAACACTTTCAGAGGAGCAGTTGTTTGAAACACAATGGAACAAGTATCTATTGATTTCTAAACTGCTGTTCATTCAAGTATTAAATTAATAGGAATATGTTGTCAGCATGTCAGGATTCCCACTACATGGTCTATGCCTTAGTATTGGAAGATACTTGTGACCCTGGGCAGATATGAAAGTAGGTTTACCATGACAGATCTCTCTGCCTTGTTTGAAATGTAATACTATTATATAATACACAAAGATTGGCAAGTATAAAGTTTCTAAAAATCGCTTTTAAAATATTTAACTTTCTGTGAAGTATAGACTTCCCACAAAGCAAGGCAAATTGACTGCTAATATATTATACTTAACAATAGATCTTTTATTTGTAAATTTAAAAATGTATAAAGCTATGAGTGTGCATAGCATATGTTTTACAAATAATTTTCTCATCCTTTGCCTTTTTGTTTTATGTATTTATATTTTATCATGTGTATTTAAGGTATATAACATGACATAAGAAATATATATAGATAGTTAAAGGAGTTGCTATATTGAAGCATACTATTACATCTCACATAGTTACTCATGTTTTTATAGAAAAACTACTGAAATCTATCCATCTAATAGGAATCCCAAACACAGTACTTTATTAATTATAGGTCTCATATTGTACATTTGATCTTTAGACTTGTTCTTCTTACATACCTGCTACTTTGTAATCTTGAATCTACCTCTTGCCCATTTTCTCGCCTCCCTGCCCCTGTTTTATCCTCTATTTTGTATATTTGAATTTTTTTAGATTCCACATGTGAGTGAGATCATGCAATATTTTTCACTCTGTGTCTGGCTTATTTCACTTAGCATAATGTCCTCTAGTTTCCTTGCCTCTGAAACCTCAAGAATTCCATGGGACTAGACAGGATAGACATAATATTAATCACTATTAATAATTCATTCAGCATATATTTATTGGATATTAATACATACTAGTTGCCATGCTCTAAACTGAACTCAAGGACTCAAGTCAGATAAGAGGCACAACTTTGCTCTTCAGAAGCTTGCAATCCATTGAGAGAAATAGATAAGAAAATTTAGGATGATAACAGTGTGATAAATATTGTGAGAAGTAAGTATAGAAGAATGAGAAGATGCACCTTACCCAGAATGGAGGAATGAGGACTCCTACTCAAAGAAATGATAGATAAGCCAAGCCTTGGCTGTTGAATAGAAAAATCAAGTAAAGGATGAGAGAAAAAGTGGACAGCTAAACAGTACGTTTCCTAGGAAAACAGTGCAATTATGAAAGGTTTTCACCATGAAAATGATAGTATGACAAACTCATTTTAGACAGAATATACTCGCTAATGTGTAGAAATTTTTCTGCAGCACACCAGCACACCAACATGGCACATGTATACATATGCAACAAATCTGCACGTTGTACACATGTACCCTAGAACTTACAGTATATATATATTAAAAAAAGAGAATGAAAAGAATATGAGTTTGTACTATAGCAGTAACTGGATATTTAAAGTCAGAAATGGATTTAAAAATAATGAAGAGATAGTAAGACTGTTTGGAGAACTAAAATTAGTGGTTATGACCATGAGAAATTGTGATTTATCACAGAGACTGTGGTATTTAGTTAGAGATAGGAAATAGAAATGAGAGAGTAAAATTGGCAACAAGAGATGATGGGTAAAGTTGGTAAAATCAATACTGGACATACAAAATTTGGGCTCTGTTACTCTGAAAGTTTGTTGTCAAAAGCCTACCTACTATCTGTAGGCAGTGTAATGATTCCCCAAAATGTTCACATCCTAATCCCCCAGAATCTGTCACTCTATTAAGTTAGATGGCAAAGAGAACCAAAGCTGTAGATGAAATTCAGATTTTGTATAACCTGACCTTAAAATAGGCAGGTTATCCTGATCCTGGGTTATTATTCAGATGGGTCTAATTTAATCACTTAAGTCCTTAAAAGTAGTAGCAGAAGACAGAAAGATGGATCTGAGAGATGCACTATGAGAAGGACTTGACTCCCCCTCATCTTCTTGCGAACTTTGAAGATGGAAGAAGGAGATCAGCAATGCCAGTAGCCACTAGAAGCCGGGAAGAGCCTTCAGCTTACATGTAGCAAAAAATGGAACCTTGGTCCTACAGCTACAAGGTACTGAATTCTGCCAACAACCTGAAAGATTAGTAAAGCTATTCTCTCCCCTAGAGTCTCCAGATAGGAACACAACCCTGCCAATACCTTTATCTTAGTCCAGTGAGACTCATACCTACTAGGCTTTTTGATCTTCTGAATTGTAAAGTAATGAATTTGTTGTTTCAAACCATTTTGCTTGTTGTCATTCATTATGGAAGCATAGAAAATACATTGACAAGAAAAGCTAACAAAATAAAATCAGAATAAGATGTAATCACGTATACATTCACTCTCAGAACTACTTTCTTTTTGTGTATGCACGTATTTCATTTTAGCCATTGTCCACACACTTTTACCCATACAGTTAAAATAACTTTCAAACAAAAACTACATATATTTTTGGAGAGGTACTTATTTTTTAGTATAAAATAAATAAGGTTCAATGGGAATGGTGTGGACCTTCCTGGAGATGCAATGTTGGCACATGGGCAATACAATAGTGGCAGGGCTGCCCAGAGAGTTTATCCAGGAAGAGGATTTTTTTCTTTTGTTTGTCTCTTAGTTTCATTGGTTCATTTGTTTACTTAAGGCAATTTTTAGTAAAGAAAAGAAGGTGAATATTAACAAATACGAACAATAATTCCATGAAGTGATTACTTGTCATTTAGGAACTGGGCTATGCACTTAACATAAAGAAGTTCATTTCTTCCCTCTAATATCAGATCTGGCCTTAGTCACTTTGGGGTCTGTTTTCCTTGCAAGTATAGGAAAAAACTAAATTTAGAGCCAGGAAAGACATTTTTATTTGGTAAGATTTATTTATATTTATTTATTTGTTATTATTATTTTACCAAAATATTCTCACATGTCCAGGGAAAATTTGAGGTGAAGTTACCCTGGATGGAATAATAACAACTCAGTTGAATCTCATTTGAGTCCAAGTTATTCACAACTGTAGTGTGGTTCTACATGGAAGTTCATTCTCATTTAAATGTTAACGTCAATTCTCTCCAGTTTGAGATTATTGGAGATAGAAAAGTCTTCTATGTATGTGTAATTATAGTAAATGATTATTGTAAATTGTGCCCATTTATTTTGAGTTGCAGCTTTAATATTAATGATAAACCTATAACCTATTTTCACAAAACACTCATCTATTATTATTGTCAACACTGCTCATTCCCTTTCAATTTTTTTGTCCTTCTGGCACTGTGTTATTTGTCATCTCTTAAGTGATCCTGACAAACAATGAGCAAAAAAAAAAAAAAAAAAAAAAAAAAAAACCTTCCAAATTCACTAAGTTAAAAAAATGGTTAGTTCCCTTTAATAATTGTGTTGTCCTGAATACATGTAATGATGAAAAGTCTTCAGTTAAACATTTACTTTCTCAGGTCAACTATTCACTCGTATATTTCTAAAATAGGTCCTATCTAAGCAAAATTGCAGATGGAAAATTTTTATCTGTTACAATGAGTTTTTCATTAAATGGGACCTGTAAGTGTTTGTTCTTTTTTAAAAAGATAGAATTTAAAAAATGGTCGCTTTTGGAGCAAATACAAGAAGTACTAAAGGGGATATATAGACAAATATTTTAAATGCAAGAGTCTGATATTTGGTAAAACAGAAAGTACTTCATTATCAGCAAAGTAGGTGAATGTATCCTGAGTGCCTAGAAGTAGCCAAACAAATCATCATGACCTGCTAAAACTAATGAATAAAATAAGAACATTGTAAAATTACAAATAGCAGAATAGAGCCAGGTTGCCAATATTCCAAGGCAATTGCCAGGGTCTCAAGAGCCTACGGATAGATTATTAGGTAATGCATACTCAAAATAGTTGAGAAGGCACGCAACTGAAGATATCCTTATCTCCTCTTGCAGGTACATACATTTTGTATTTTGGGTTGTAATGGTTTTCTGAAACTTGAAAATCCAGGAATTACTGGTACATTTCTGCCTTTCCTACTTCACTGTTCACATGAAGCTATATTGCACAAAATTATTTATATCGAATGTTACAAGAGGTTAATAGGATGATATGTCAGAATAAAAGTGGGCTGAGGACAACTTGTGAAGTTGATTCCACACCTAGAGGTACATTGAAATGACGTGAAAACTCATAAAAATTCTAATCCTTGGGCTTCACTGCTTACCTATTGAGTCTGAATAATCTGAGCTGGTTCTTTGCAATATTTATACAATTTCCCAGGTGATTCCTATTTTTTACTCATTTTGTATTTATTTTTAAGCGACTTTAGATAAATGGCAAACTGTTCTCTTTTAGACTCTAAAGCAAGGAAAGGCTATCAATAACTCCCTTCAGTGAGCTGTTTAAAAATTAACATCACTATATCTATGTATTCTAATGTGCATTTTCCATAAGAAATCTGAACTGATCTATTTTTCTGCCCTTTGTAGCTATGGAGAATAATTTACTACAATAGACCTTTTGGTGTCTTTCAAATACTTATTTTAGGTCTACTGACTCTCCCAGCCTAAAGCAGAAATGAAAACAAAAGGCAAACTAACTAGTTTAACCTTTCTATTAGGTTCTATTTTCCAAGCCATCTTTTTTACTCACTTTAGAATGTTACTCATAGAGCAAAAACACATACTGATTCTCTAGTTGAATAATTAAAATTTTTACATACACTTTTATATTTGGATGTCTACATTTTGGCTTATTTCATATATTTTAATAAGATTCAGAGCAGGGCTCTTTAGAGGTTATACCATGAATATCTAAACTGTTAAGCATTTTGTAGGAAGAAAAATAATTGACTAAAAGAGACCCACTTGAGAAGCTTCTTCAGAAGTCATGAGGATGTGCCACGTTGGAACTATTTTAACTTTCTTGGCCTATGAATACCCCAAAATATCCTGACCTTGAAATATCACCAACATTTCATTAAAGAAGCAGCGTGTTAGTGACAGGTGAAGCTGGCTGGGCTTCTGGGTGGGGCTGGGACTTGGAGAACTTTACTGTCTAGCTAAAGGATTGTAAACGTACCAATCAGCGCTCTGTGTCTAGCTAAAGGTTTGTAAACACACCAATCAGCACTCTGTAAAAATGCACCAATCAGCTCTTTGTGTCTAGCTAAAGGTTTGTAAATGCACCAATCAGCACTCTGTAAAAATGCACCAATCAGTGCTCTTTATCTAGCTAAAGGTTTGTAAATGCACCAATCAGCACTCTGTAAAAACGCATCAATCAACACTCCGTAAAATGGGCCAATCAGCACACTGTAAAATGGACCAATCATCAGGACCTGGGCAAGGCAAAATAAGGGATTTAAAGTTGGCCAGGGAGCCAGCAGCTTCTACAACCTGGAAGCTTTGTTCTTTTGCTCTTCACATTAAATCTTGCTGCTGCTCACTCTTTGGGTCCACACTACCTTTACGTAACACTCACTGCTAAGGTCTGCAGCTTCACTCTTGAAGTCAAGGAGACCACAAACCCACCAGGAGGAACAAACAACTCTGGACGTGCCACCTTTTAGAGCTGTAACACTCACTGTGAAGGTCTGAGGCTTCACTTCTGAAGTCAGTGAGACCACGAACCCACCAGGAAGAACGAACAACTCCGGATGTGCCACCTGTAAGAGCTGTAACACTCACTGCGAAGGTCTGCGGCTTCACTCCTAAAGTCAATAAAACCATGAACCTACCAGAAGGAAGAAACTCCAGACATGTCTGAACATCTGAAGAAACAAACTCCAGACACACCATCTTTAAGAATTGTAACACTCACAGCAAGGGTCCGCAGCTTCATTCTTGAAGTCAGCGAGACCAAGAACCCACTAGAAGAAACCAATTCCGGACACATTAGGAACTCTGTCTAAATATGTAGAAAGAAATTTGTGTTTCCAAAAGAAAAATGTATGTGCACTGTTGGGAAGACACTGATTCAAGTTATCTGATTCAAGTCTTTCATTATCTTTGAGTGATTTTTATACTCTTTGTAAGTTGTATGTCATTGACAGACATATAAATTCTATCCTGCCTGGTGGCGGTTCAATTGTCTTCCTCCTACGAAGAGGAAAAACTACTTTTCTCTCATTTTCATTTTCATTTCAATATTCCTGATCTATAATTGTTTCCATTTTCAGATTCTCTTTTGAACCATTGGTAACATCTGCATGCTTCCTTCATGAGTTAAATACAATCTTTAACATATGTTCTTTTTATATGGGAGTTACAATTTTGCCTTTTTCTGAAAGTTCTTTCTTAACATATATTATCTAATGTGAATTGTGTATATTTTAAGTTTTACTGACACTAATTAGATAACTCAGTGTCAAATATTTGAAGGCTTTCATTGTCTAACTTTTAGAGGCCAACCTATCATAAATATATATTGCATATTTGATTTGCTTTGTAAAAGGACAATAAAACCTTGAATTACAAATGGCACAAAGGGCATTTATAATTAGGTTTTGATACAAGCAAATTAACTACTTGGGGATGTTGTTTAGTCATGGAGTTTACGGGAATTATACTTTATGTCTACACGTTGATCCCCTGTTTCTTATCATGTCTCTTCCAAACATTCACTCCGCCCCTCAAGCTCTGAACTTGAATGTCCCCTTTCATGCTTAGCAAAAAATTGCTTCTCTCTTCATTAAAAAAAAAACAAAAACTGCTGTTAGCTATAGTGTTTCTAATAATCATAACAGGTTTAAATCTAAGTATTATTATTCAAATATAGATCGACTAGTGGAAATTGGGAGATGTTAACTTATTCTAAGCCTGCATAGATTTTACCACAGCTTGCATGGACAAGAGGTTATATTAGCTGTGAATTTGTTTGCTAGGGCTGCCATAACAACCTACCACAAACTGAACGGCTTAAACAACAGAAATTGATTTTCTCATATTTCCAGAAACTGGAAGCTGAGGAAC